>NW_020189293.1:732498-750966 GCF_900000015.1 Plasmopara halstedii
GAACGTAAAAATCGACTTTATTGGCGGTCGAACCGATGCTGCAAACGGCGACGGCGATGCAATTTTGGCTCCGCGTGACTACTACAGCTCGTCTGTTATTGCCGTGCGTGACGGTATTAAGATTTTGGGTGTATCGCCCGAGGAGGCGGTAGCTCTCGCGGGTCGCCCGCGGAGTGTGGTGCTACAAAAGACATTGGGGTTTAGCGGTTCGTACAGCAACAATTCGACGATGTTGTCAAATGAGTATTTTACCGTGCTGCTGACCGAATCGTGGACGGCGGTCTCGGCGAAGGAATTCAAGGCTACTAACAAGGACATTTACATGCTTGATACGGACTTAGCGCTGCTGGAGGCACCGGAGCTGAAGATATGGGTGGAAAAGTTTGCCAAGGATGAGATGGCTTTCAAAAAAGTCTTATCGAGTGCCTGGCACAAGGTCATGACGGCTGACCACTTCAGAGCTGATAGCTACTAAACAGCTGCTTTCATTTAGACTCATTTTGCATTCCATCTATTCTAAACGTCAAGTATTCTGTATATCTGTATGAAATTTAATCTTAACAAAACTTACTCTTTGACATATAGGCGAAGAAATTTCTTCTTGTGGGTGATCTCGGTCCTCTTTATCATATGCGGAATAGATCGGCTGCTGATTGTGTCGATGAAACAGTCAAATATGGATCTGATAATTTGTATGTTGATGAAAAGGAGCAAAAAACCGCTATTGATTTGCTGAAACATCGTGGCGGATTTTTTTTTACCAATATTTGGAACAATATCTCTAATGATATGATGCACCCATAAAGAAGCAATTGTTCAAAAACGCTCCTTTGTATTGCTACCCTATAATGATATCCTTCTATTCTGCTTACACAATATAAAATCATCCGCTTTCTGCATTTACAATAGCTTAGAAACCGCACCCACAGTAATATATCAGATGTACCTTCAATATGTTCGGTGCGTACCCCACGCACCGCTAATACTATTGATCAAACCTCGGCGCCCCTCAAAAGTTTTTGAGTCACTTGTTCTCTAGATCTTAATCAGTGTATGTTCGTTATGTTCGTTATGTCGACCACAGTTCAACAATTAATGCCTTGAGCCATATTTTCGGATAACGTGGTAACGAACGTCGACGTGCTTAGCTCTGCATTGCTTGGAACTCCGAAAGTACCTTGATCTACTGCTTAGACCAACTTAGCTCCCGTTTGTTCATGACTGAGAACCACGGACCTAGGACTTTAAGCACAAAATCCTTCACTACCTTCACCAAGCTCGGTGCCGCCTATAGACTCGAGACTATTGTCAATCGTAGCCATCGCTCTGAACACTAAGCGCCACCCATCTATGTTGCGTTTCCAATCCGCATTTGCGTATGTTATGACCTGCATTTCTCTACAGCTTTCGTCAAGCTTGTTTTCGTAGGTTCAGAAGTGCACGGATCGCAGCTTTTCAATATTGTTTTTCAAGAACCTCGACAATCGCATTAGTATAAGGACAAGTACAGACTGCAAACAGCACAGCTTGATTTGTTTTTGCCACTGGCCTTTGTCGACACTTACATTTGAATAGCTATCTCAGCACTTTCCATCAAAATTACTTGTAATGTTGCGAATTTTGCTCCGCATGATCAATGAAATGGAGTCCGTCGAATTGTAAGCACGCCACATATTCTTCGTTCGAAACATAAAAGGTTCTTTATCATTATGTACGAGTTCCTCATCGTTACCGCCGTGGAAGCAGTGGTCATCATAATGGAAACGGACCGTTCACTTTGTCGGCAATGCTTGTATATTTCTTATATACGCGCGAAAGAAAAAAATTAGAGGCCAGTCTGAATCTATTGTTGCTTTAGACCAAAATTCCCTATTTTGAAAAAAGCATCATGTTCCTGGCTGGCATATCTTGTCGTGTTCAGAATTCATCTGCATCCAAAACGTCGAAGTGTTACTCTAAAACTGTGTCTGGAACTGTTTTCTGCAGAGGTGCTACTTCGAACCTGCTTGCCACTTGACTCACAATTGTGAGAACGACACTTTTTGCGCTGCCTTTATCTCCACGCCGAATCTAGGATGCTCGACGCCTTGTTCAGTAGTGCGTCCTTAATCTTGGTGCCACCCTGCTTTTTAGCCTTGGTATCGTACGCGAATATCCCACGGTGTGGAGATTACAAGGTCTTACCGACGCCACACTGCTCAAGCTGCATCGAGCGTACAGCTTGGATCTAGGAATACACCTAGTTCAATGCACGATATCCTTTGGTGTTTTTGTGATTTCTGAAATATGTGTGCGTGACCGTGTGACTCGAACACAAATTGACGTTCAAACTCAGGCTTTTATATTGAGGCCAGCTAGATGGTTGACAATATTCACAGCCGTTCGGCCTCCCTTTTGCATATCAAACGAAGCCGGCGCTTTAAATGTGCATTATACTTCATGATTTTTTCATCAATGCTTCATATATCTGTTCAACCTAACGGTTTTTAGAGAGAGCTGATATGAGATAACATTCTGGCACATACACGAGATAACATACTGGCACATACACGAGCAACGTTGGATTCACAAACTCCGCTTCGATGTCAGACCACAAACTATAGCGACTTCTTTGTTTATTTACGCTGTTATAGCCTACTAAATTCATGGGTCACTCGCTATTGAGCGTCGTGAATACACCACCACACACCGTGAAATTTTTCGCAAATTCTAAGTTACACTGTGAACAACCCTCCAAGATCATTTTGTCGTGTATGCTCGAATCGCCATGCGAATGACACTTACGTGGAGCATGGTGATGGCTAAGATTTGGGTGCTATGCCATATGCACATATACAAAAAAATGTTTCTGGACTTATCGATTAAGGAGTGACAATTAAGCATCATTTCGAGATTACTACAGCAATCATGGGACGAAATATTCTCCGAAAACGAACTCTTGCATGTCAAAATCCATCACCCGTATATATTGAAGATTGGATGGTCTGTTGATAGCGACGCATGATGATATACAGACTCCTTGGCACATGAACTGCTTGCTTTAGATTAGGCTGATTTTAAACGAAAGTGTGAAACAAACACAGATAATAAAGCACAAGGTGCTTACCTAAGATATCAAGGACCTGGCCTTGCGTCTATCCTTTAGCACGGTACGCATTTACATTATTTGTACTAGCGGCCATATATTTTTTTTGATAGAAAAACAGCCGCTATCTGGTTCATACATTTTCATATTACTAAAGCGCTTCCATTTTAAACCTTGACATGATACGTCGTCAATTTTGCTTTTCAATCGATTGCATATAGATAACCACAAAGATCTGAAATTGATTTTATGGCTTTTCGATAAATCCAAATCGTTCTGACATGTTTGATAAAGTTTTTCAGATAGTCTGAGTTTATTCATCTTGCATGTTCAGTTCCAGGGTATTTGTGGTCAGTATTTGTATGGTAAGTACTTCAAATTTGTAATGAATTTTGATTGGGTGCTTACCTTTGTAATGAGGTAAATAGTGTACACATGTTGTGTTCATGCAAATGAATACAACTGCCAACAGTTTAATGTTTTTGTGGATTTTCATTAGTACAGATGTATCGGTATCTATCAAGATGTTTCCGTAAAGGAGAGGTCTATAGTATATGAGGGCTGCTAAACTAAGTAAATCGCATATGAAAAATAATCGCACCCCGATCTTAAATCTATGTCATTGGTCTTTAGCACATTAAACAGATTTTACAAAAATTCTGTTAAAAGTGCGGCTATCTGACACAATGGCGACCACAAGCCACGTGGGCGGCAAATAACGTATTTTCTGTATTCTTACTGAGTGCAGTATCGCTGAAATCTTCAATCTGGGTTATTTCTCGTTGACTACAATGCCAGTCTCATTAAACTTGCAGCGGGGATACCGTTACTCTTTGCTAAGAGAAAGTTAAGCTTATGCCACCGACCTGACGTTCTTAACAAGACCCAGTACGAGTTAAGCGGATCGCAATCCGCTATCTCCAAGAGTACGTAAAACCTTAACCAAGATTAAGACGCTCTTCTGTTCAAAATCGAGACTGTTATTATTTTTTCATTTGCGGTAGAGCCGCCTATATTTTATTTTTCAGGTTTTCCTAAATGAAAAGTAAATCTTATTAATATGCATTACTATTAGTAGCCCTGCTACGTAGTGGTTTCTTGTTACGGTAGTGCCACACCAATGTTTAATTACACAGCTTGTGTAATCCACACCTATGTACTGTCACACCATCTTGTGTGACCCGTTACACTTTCAACAATCGAAATGGTGTATATCCACAATTCACATGTGACTGTCGCCTCATACGAGGCTCGCGTGTCTGAGACACCGTTACGTTTTTAAGTAAATATTTGAACAATGTTGCTCAACAAGCGCAAGGCTTTGACACGAAATACACCCAGCCTAGCTGGATCCATGGGCGCTCGCGGTCTAAGCCCTTCTTCTTCTGCACGGGGTGCATCTCCGGGCAGTATGTCCACGGCAACACTGGAAGCGCATCCAAAGCCCTCGGCAACCGAGCCAAACGGCGGATTCCCTCGTCGAGGTGCGCCAACGGCGCGACGTGACCTACCTCGAACCTTGCGGAAACCGTGTCCGTTCCTCGACCTCTCGCCATCCAGGGGTCGTGGTATAGTTACCAATTGCCTCGACAAGGCACAGGAGCAGCAGTTGGAGGCTGTCCACAGGGCGGCCCTCGTGCGCGTTCTGTCCTAAATTCTCGTGTGAAGTTCGGCTCTCGCTCGGGCGGGTCGCGCTACTGAAGCAAAAGACGCGATCACTAGATCATTAGGCGTCTACATTGTCAGGCCCCCAGCCACTATACAAGCTGAGATTGACCAGCAGAAAGCTCTCCGAGCTCGCTTCTTGGTACCCCAGCAAATCCCATTGGATCGGCACAGCGTTCGACTTTGAGCTCAAAGGGGAGACGCTCCTGAACCTGCAATGCGGACAGTGCTCGCCCCTGACGAAACCGCCGGAGATGATGAGATTCTTTTGAGTGATTAATGCAGCGGCACCAAAAATCTCTCGCTGTTCTCGTTACAGTGGAGCCACAAGGAGTTTGACGTGCGCGTGGAATGCCAGCTTCTATTTGAGTTTGCCAAACTCAAGGTGCAACACTGACTTTTTGCGTGTTGTCGCCCTGCGACGCATAGAATAATCCATAACGCTCGCATGAGCTGTGTGTTTTTTAACATGGGTGAGTCTACGACCACAGCAGCTTAGAAGCATATCTTGAGCTCCGCTCACGGAACGTCGGCTTCTAGGATTACCGCTGAGAAACGCGGGGCGCGCGACGATGCGAAGCAATAAGAACCTTATGATCGAAAGCGTCCATGACGTCTGGACAGTCTAGTCGCAGTGACACCTCAAACTCTCGCAAGTTCTCAAAGATTGCGTGTCCCCGCCACTTTCTAATATATTGAATTTAAACCTGTCGACCCACACGGTGTTCTACATGGTAGTGGACGCTTTCGTTTTTCTCGAGTGGAGTCGGCGGCGGGCGATGAGGACTGGGTCGATCGCCGTCTGGTAACTCATGAAGCTCTTCTAACCTCGAAGGACAAAGTCCATCGTCATCGGCACTCCGTTGAGTATCAATCTGAGGTCGATTACTGCTGTGCTGAAGAACTCGAAAGCTTGTTGTACTTTGTGCACTGACTGTCTCACGTTGAGGTCAATCAAGCACTGTCGGATCGGCTCCTAACCGTCGAGAAGACGAATGCGTCACTTTTTGCGACGGTGGCGTGCTTTGCGTCGTTGGAAACGGAAATAGTCGTACTTTGTGCCCATAATCAGTTGCTGGTCCGGATCCTGGGTGGTCAAGCGCCTTTGGGCGCCGCCTTTCGCGTTCACTTGCGCCGAAATACCGGACGGCTTGTGAAAGCCCACATAAAACACCGAGTGGATGCGAATCTTTCTCGGAAGGTTTAGCGTGTACGCAAGTCCCCGCTTGGCCGCGACCTTATAAGGTCCTATAAACCGGGACGCAGCTTCGTGTTAAGGACAGCAGAAACTGCATGTGTAGGAAGATTTTAAGCATTTCACAAAACCAAGTCTCCGACCTTAATGTTTTCAACTTTTTTTCCTCCTTTTCCATCTGCATATTTTCTCTGCATCTCTTGGCTTTCAGCATCGCATCGCGAACGTGTCGATCGACACTCGTTCTGGTAGACAGGAAGTCGTGGACTTCTTTACGCCCTGTGTGGGGCTGACATCAGCTAGCCTCTCGGCTATTCCTATCTCGTCAAATCCTCAGCTATGGGATGACGGCGCAAGAATTAAAAGAATTAACGGGTGTAGCTGGTAGACGCGTGCACTGAAATCTAAGAGTTTCAGCATAGCGCTCCTGCGCTTTGGTGTCTCAATGCAGACGCTGCGAACAACGACTTCAACGACGTGAATCACGCGCTCAGTTTGACCATCACAATGCGGATGGTCCGCTGTTAACATAGTAAATTGGGTGCCCAGCACCCTGAAGAGCGTAGACCAAAAATTCCCAGTAAAGCGCGGGTATCTATCAGCGACATTAGACTCCGGGAGTCCATGCTGTCGAAAGACACGTTCCACAAACTGCGGCGCTGTACCCACACCGTCGATGGTTTCCGGCACTGTCGCAAGATAAGCAATTTTGCTCAAACGGTCGACAAAGACCACGACACCAGTTTTGTCCGCGAGGCCCTTGGGCAGGCCAAACACAAAGTACATACCCATGGACTGTTAACAACCGAAGGGTCCCGGTAGACTGGTCAGGGGCCCGTTGCATTCGGATAGGGTTTCACCCTTTGACACGTCGCACACGCTCACACATATGTGCTAGCCGATTTGTACAGCCGAGGTCACCAGAAGTGGCACCTCAACGTCTTCTCACGACCGAGATGACCACGGAATGGGGTGTCGTGGGCCTCATAGAGGATATGGTACTTCAAATCCTCATCCTGAGAAGCCACAATCCGTGGCGTACCCGTCGAATATGTGCTAAATTAGAAAAAAACTTTTTTTAACGAACATCGGTGTAACCGTGGGCGCAATCGCTCCGACATTTTTTTGTCCGATTTCTAACCACCTTGCTTCCGAGAGCCTGTAGCAGCGCTACACACATACCCTCACCCGCCTATGCGGCGCGGATCAGAATCCGTCACTGACGACGTCGCTGTCGTCACATGGGCAAGCTCATAATCCGATCTGCGTGACAACGCATCGGCCAAAGCATTCTGCTTTCCTGGCTTTTTCTTCATTTCAAAGTTAAATTCTGCAAGAAATCACAGTCACCCGGCCATACTGTGCGAGAGGTGAGGTGACTGAGCCGCAGTGCGTAATGACCCAGGGTCTATGTATATCAGAATCGGCTTTGAGCCAAGCAGGTGAACCCTGATCTTGATAAGTGCATCCTTCATCACAACAACTGCTTTGCTATGAACTGGGTAGCTCCTCTTCACAGCATTAAGCTGGCGAGATTCGAGCGCGATCGCCCGATCGCGCACCCCGGCGTCTACTTGCAGCAGTGCACAGCCAATGGCAAAGTCCAAACGTCACAGACGATACTAAACGTACAATCGGAATCGGTAACGCCAGTATTGGTGCATGACAAATCTTGTGTTTGACCTTGTCAACGGCCTCCCGATGCTCGGTGTCCCAACACTATTCCGTATTCTTTTTAAGTATATTCGACAATGGCCCTGCCATTTCCGCATACTTTGCGCTGTATTTGGGCAAGTAGATGGCGAGGCTAGGCACTTGTGCAAGTCCTTTTGGTTTTTTGGAACCGGCAAGTCCACAATCGCCTTGACCTTAGCGGGTCCGGTCAAAGTCCACGCTTCCCAATGAAGCCCCCTAAAAGAAGTATGTTCTCCGCGCCAAGAATGCAGTTATCGACATTGGCGTTCCGCTTATTCGTGCGCATGTACTCGAGCACCGCTCTCGAATAGACGATGCGGTTTTCTTCATCTGTCCTCCCTTGCCCCTCGCGAACGTGGACGAAGATTTTGTTAAAGAATATTTGTGCATACGCCTAGTGGGACCTGACCAACTGCGTCACAAGTCGATTAATTGTTGCTGATGCATTTGACAGCCCTCGGGGCATCACCAACCAGTCCCAGAGCGTTCCACATGGAGCACTCATTGCTGTCAGCAAAACATCACTCGCTGTCATGAGCAATTGGTAATACCCATCATCCGAGTCAAATGCGCTGTACTTTGTACAGTCAATCATATTGCTCTGGAGAACATGCTTTCTAGAATTTGGCGTTAGTGCCGGAATGGCGTTAGCATTTAGCTTATTGTAAGCGTGAACGATACCGCACTTGTAGCTCGGCTTCCGGACACAAATCGTAGGGAAACATGCGCTCATACACCATTCCTGCCTCGTGCTTTGCACAAAAATAGTCTCAGTGACGCCACATTGCTCTTTGGGCAGGTGTCAATCGCGTATTCGTCAACGGTAGACACACCCTGGGTTAGAGTCGACGTCCTGCGTCTTGCATTTATCATACGGCATCGCCGTCACTATTCTATAAAGGTTTTACGTCTTATCGAGACCAGTGGAAACACGCACTCAGCGTTGTCCAGTGCCCCCGTACATTGGAGCCTTGATGTTTATAACATCATCAGATGTAGAGCTGCTAGTTCCACATTTTTCACCCCAGTAGATAACGTGCCACCCACGCACATCCGAAGGGCCTTGATTACGATGTCTTGGACCTCGTCCGACCATGCAACAGTTGACATGCAGCAACTGCTTCGTAATGTGAGTTGTGCTCAGTAGATTACGCACCGCTCCACGAGCATCACTGGGGCCTCGCCCTGGATGCCTCGGACTTTGGCCGACCATGCCACGATTGGCATGAAGCAGCTACTTCGGTACTTGAGCAGTGCTTAATGGGTAACAAGTCCACGAGCCATGCTCGGAACACTTGTCTGGTACACCATCTGTGTTCAACAACTCGGATACTTCGATATCCAGCTCATTGATTGTCTTGGTCCAGTGCCCGCGCCTATAGCGTTTTTGCTTCCTAGCAGAGATGGGTTCATGACTCACAAAAGCTCCACCGAGAGACGTGCGCGTCGCGCCCAATGTCTTCGACAACCAATCAATGCATGGCTCATGGTGTTCCAAACATTTCATGCAAAAGATACGATCATACCTTGCATCCAAACCTAAGCCTAAGCGGCGTTCCACGCTATCGAAGTCAGGAAACTTGACGTCGAGGTGTACTGGTATTCTCGACACAGTGACACAAGTTTCCGTCGCTAAGTGAGCAGTGACAGTAGAGCACTGCCCCACGCCTACTGGGTCTCCGACAAACCAGATTGATTAGAAGCGGGACGTCAGCTCGACGCGCCTTTACGCGCCTTGCGCAGGGGACAATTAGTCCAAAGGTGACGGGTGTCTCAAAAGGCAAAACATGGTTGGGTGTTTACACGCTGCTCGGCAGCTCGGCAGCTCCAAGCTCTTCATCCTCTTTCTCAGCATAGCCGAGATCCAGTGGCTCAGGCCCGCTCGACGAGCTCTAAGGTTGTGCATTCTCACCAATTTGCGCTAATTTAAAGTTGAATAAGGCATCCAATGCCACATTCACCGCTTCTTCAAAAAAGACGGATGCACACGGAGGACTTCCATTCTGGCCGCGCCAGTGGGGCGGCCCTCCAAAAAGATGGTCACTGTGACCGCCTCGGGGAGAGGATTGGCTGCCATCCCGACAATTCAAATTTTCAACTCTCGGAAAAAGTTAAGCAACTTCTACTTGTTCTGTCGGGCGGCTAAGAAGCACGATCGCATGCGATATGCCTGGTTAGGCGGCGAAAACTATCGCAAAAACTGCCACTTCGGCTCCTTCTAGGGAAGGAACGCCGCAGTACTGCGTATTTATGTCCATTATTGCGCTCGGCCCTTGAGCTTGGTCCAAACAAGAGCCAAAGCGCCGTTGCTCATACTGGAGCATGGCGGAAGCCATAGCCATCCCGGTCTCTCTTACCCAGAGCAGGAGGTTCTCTCCATCTTTGCCCTCGAAGGTCGTAACGCTTATCATGAGTACGCTGGGTCAGAAGGAGATATCCGTCGTCGACGGTGGCGTTATGGACGCTGTCGACGCCGACACCTTATGCTGTAGGTGCTCAAACAGAGCATTTATACAATCTGAAAACGCCTCTAGGCGCGTGCTTATCGCCTCGGTACCTTACAAATCAAGGTATTACACGCACTCAGAGCCCAGCCAAGGCATCAGCTTAATAAGCTCGTTCTGCATGCTCTGCGAAAAATATGAGTATTGCTCCATTCTCACAAAGGGATCAATCGTAACGACTAAGTCGTCTAATATCTACGAGTGTTACCAAGTGCAGCGGGGCTGCCGTAGCTCTTTGCTTAGAGGAAGCAAAGATAACTTTACCGACCTTACGTTCTCAAAAAGAACCAGTATGAGTCAAGCGGATTGCAAACCGCCACCTCTAAAAGTACTCAAAATCTTACCAAGGTAAAGACGCTCTTTCGTTCAAAACTGAAAATGTATTTAGTTATTCTATCTATTTACGGCAGAGCCGCCAATATTTAAAACCTTCGCTATTCCTGATTAATATATTAATACCTAATTAGTGAACTAACACCTAATTTTTATTTCTCATATAGCTGGCAGTCCTGCAACGTAGTGGCTTCTTGTTGCGGCGAAACCACACCTTTGTATGATCAACCAACTTGTGCGATCTATATCTATGAACGGTCACACCATCTTGTGTGATCCGCCCTTATATACGAGGGTACGTGTAACTCCGTTACAGAACTCGTCTATCGCCGCGTGCAGTGAAGGTTAAATCCATACTTTCATGCACATATACCTTCTCACACATTCGTATGCGTTAGATCATCAATGCACAGCCATTACAAAACTCAAATACAATTCTGAGGTGGTCGACCAACGTTAGTATTTTGTGCCTACTACATAATTTTATACTTGAGGCTTTCATCGTGAGGTAGCATCACAGTTTTGTCCAGTGAATTAATGTCGTAAATTCAGCAAGTTTAAAAAAGCGAAAAACTTCAAAAATGCAAAATCGTGTTCTTTCATATATAGCGGCATCTGATCTCTCAAATACTTGCGTTAATAAGATTTATCAACGCAAGCTATGTTGCTTCTCATCTGCGCGCTGTATGTGTCACCTCATCAATTGTCGGCGCACCATCGTGACATGCGTCAATTCATAATCGGGCCAATGCAAAAACGCATCTACTACCACATTATGCAGATATGGGTTATACCTTATCTCGAAGTATACGTGAAAAATGAGGACATTTTTTTGTCATTCTCTTCGAGAGGCAAGGTGACGACGTCGCGGCACGCAACGACGTATGATCTGTATAAATCACAAGCGTCCTAGTATTAACAGGTGCACTCTAACGCTGAAGACTGTACTACTAAGGCTGGATGCTCCTTGTTTCGCTCGGGCAAATACATTTCTGCAGCTTTTAGCTCGCGTAAACTGGACGCAATCTAGCACCTATGCCATCGGCGTCTGGTTGGACTGAAGGATGGTCTATTGCAAAGGCCGAACCATCCCCAGACAACTGGAATGGTTGATATAGATTTGAAAGAGCCTGAAAACATATGCTCTTTTTTTTGACAGACCTGGAGACCACCTACTGTTCCAACACAAGCACCATTGGAAATATCTTAAATTTTTTTTAATATTCAAATTTTTTTTCGGAAAGATGGGTAAGGAGCCCAAGTCGTTTAAATATGCTGTATAATAGAATTTAGGCAAGCCAAGAAGCTTTTGCAACCTTGATCGTGACAGATGATAAGGGGATTTCACAGCAGCAATTTTTCAAATGTATATACCGCAAGCTAAGGCGCTAAATGGAGAAGCCCAAAATCGTAATTTTTCGTCGCAAAGACATACTTGTCTGTAATGGCGAATAGCTGATTAAAAGTATGATAAAAATTTTGCCGATTACTTTAGAGCTAAAAACATTATATCGAGCAGGTCATGGGCACCAAACATAATGCAAACGGTGAGGCTGTTCTACGGCAAATCGTTTCCTAGATTGACGCCCGACATATAGCTGCCTTAAGCGTAATATTATCATGCAACTAAGCGCTAGCCTTTCTGAAACAGAAAATGGCGCCAAAGCGAAAGACTTACCTTCTATCGCAAGCTCTATTTCTTGCGTCGCGCAGATAAGATTGGCTATGACGTCACCAACTGCCTTTGTATGGCCTTAGAATCCAATCAACCTCATGATGATCTCTCAATTCAAAGGTAACAGGAGTAGTAGGTCTCTTTTCGCCACGTCGTGATATCCAATCAGCAAAGTATTAAATGGTTTGGCAGCTTTTTTTAATATATATTCGTTATACTCTTCTCTTCGCTCCCCAGCAGTTATGATGTGCTCTTAACGACGAAATACAGATGACAAGCTGAACCAAACTTATCTTTCCTAGGACTTCACCGTCTCGGGTTCATTTGCTAGTTAGTTCAAGGCCTGGCAAATCTAATGAGTCGCTAATCGGTCACGTGGAATAGACAGGAGAGTGCGACACCTAGTTGCTTCTTATCTCAACGGACTTATCACAAGGTATGCCGACTTACGCAAGCAAATTACTATACTCACAAGAGACAGTACGAGTTATTCGGGTCTTAGTAAAGATTTCCTGTCGACACTGTGTAGTAAAACTGCTGTCATTATGTATCATCATGAGACCGCTGTTCGCCCCGCTTTACCTTCCGAAAATTACTCGAGGTAGCTGGAATCACCACTTCGGACAATTCGGATAATTTCATGTCGTGAACAGATACTTTCGAAGTTTTGTGGTCGTGTCACAATACTTCATGCTTTCTGGTGAGACAGAGTCGCGTCTCTGTCTCACGAAGGGAATGCATGCGCAGCACCTACCTTTTCGACTTTAGTTAGTCCGAAGGTTGTGGCTTTCAAGCCAAGTCATCCCTAAATGTGATCATACCTCGAATCATAGTTACGACGAAGTAGCGTTTTACGCTGTTGTCACTGTCCTTAGAAGTTACATGAAATCCCCTTCGATATATGTTATGTTCAAATTTCAAGATGACCAATTCTCATATTCGTATTTGGAACTTTCTCTTTGACGTGTACTGGCTTCTTGTCTTGATAATCCTGCGCCACACGTTATTGCACGACGCTCCACATACTATCAAAATTAAATCTTCAGCTGCACAAAGCTTTGATAAAATTAGCAACACGGGGACGTTGATGTTTGAGGCTAGCAAGTAACCATTCTGGCCTTCGAGAAAAACGGCTCCTTTCAGTGCGGTTGACCACCTCTACAAGGTACAATGTACCCTATATATTTCTTTTTCATGGAAGCGTTCGTCATACTACCATGCTTGGAAGCTCGACCAATTATCTTTTTCAGTCAAGAGATTAGGAGGAAGGAGAAAGCCGCATATAATTTACCAACACAGACAAAATATCTGTGGTATCACCGAGCTACTCGGGCCACGAGATTATCGTCTCACTAGCTAAGATGAAGTCCGTTGCCTTAGGCGCGCTTAATGATCTTCCATTTGGAACCATGTCTGGCTTCCCCAGTATGAAACGTGTACTGAGCTTTTAATGCTGCACTTATCGCTTCCTTGACATAGGTATGATGAGAGGAAGGTCCTGCACATTATATACAGATGGTAACCGTAACCGCTACAAAAACCATTCCGACAGCATTGCGAGGTATATTACTCTTGAGTCTTGTATGCCAATTTAACCATACTTGACGGATAGACAAGGCATTAATAACGCTTCCGATATTTCCGCGTATTCCGTGCAAACATCTGTGACGTACAGCGCTGGATACTTTCCATGTTAGAAATCGCTTTATCACAAAGTTACATTAGCGCCAGCTTTCGCACACATCATCCTAGTGTTGAGATCGCAATCGCGACATGCTGTTACTTCATTTGGAGCATGTTATATTTGTTGTCATCTGAACCCACTGTGTCTGGAGGAGAAAGTTTTGTTGCACTTGCCCTTAAAGAGCTGGACCCTCAACATTAGCGGCCTCACAGTGGGAACCATTTGCTATATTTTAGCGCCTGGTTTTGGCTTTCTTAGAGTTAAAAAAGAGTGTATTTTCGCAGCTATTGAACGCCTTTAAGCGATAAATTCCAACATCCGACTCGATGGCTGCCAATTCCTTGACCCTCCGTAATCAACGACATGAGGATACTAATCTGGTTCAATTTTTTTCAAAGGCACATGCTTGAACATCTCATGATTCACCTCAGCAGAGAATTAAGTTCTTTAATGAGGCGTTCACTTCAAGTGCTTCTAAGTTTAACAAGGTTGCCGTTCACCTTGCAGAAAAACTATTTTCAGTCACCGAGTCCGCAATGAGAAATACGCTGAAGATGAATTCACACAAATCCGGAGGAAGCAAGAGCCTTTGTAAACAGATTCCTAGACTGCTCAGCTATCCCAAAAGTGACATTATTTAAGATTGAGGATCGATTATATCGAGTAGTGACTATATACAATTCCTTAATCGAGCAGCCCACATGTAGCAAAGACTTTGATAGATACCTGCAACGGGGTTGCCGTAATCCTTTTGCTTAGAAGAAGCTTGGTTAAGGTCGGTGTCCTTCGTTCTATACTGTGAACCAGAATGAGTACAGCGGTTCGCATTCCACTTACCCCAAGAGTGAAAACAACCTTGACTCACTCTTTCGTTTAGAACCTAAACTGTATTTCTTGGTTTTATTTGTGGGGAGGCGTCTCTATCTAAAATAATAGGTTTTCTTATCTTTATGATTAAACCTGACTAAATGTAAAACTACCGGCTATCCAGCCATGTACCGACTTATTGTATAAGTGTAGCCGCACCATTGTGTGTTCACACCATATTGTGTAACCCGCATCATTGTGCCACCCACACCCTTCATACCAGATACACGTGAAAACCTGTTACACTGGTCCCCATCAATATTGTGAGCACCAACAGCTCACATTCAACTGTCACCTCGAACAAGGCTTGCGTGTCTAAGACAACACAACATCACCAGGACCTTCTTCACGAATTCCCATCGTGTGCACAGATGACACCCAGATTCGCTGGTTCCAAAAACGCCCGCTGGTAGAGCCCTTCTTCGTCTCCTGCACGCAATGCAATCTCGGATTGCAAGACCATGGCTTTAGGGGCTGCGTAGCCCAAGCTCTCGGTATCCGAGCACCGCGCAGCGCATTGCCAGCGACAGGGTCGCACCACCAAGAACACAGACGTGATATCTACCCCCGACCGTGCGCGGCACAGTTGATGGATTACCTCGTCGAGGATTCGAAGAAAGTCGACTACGAGTCAGATACTCCTTTCCCAGAATGGAAAAAGAAGAGGTCGATATGCCACAGCGGTGCGACGTGAGCTCTACTCGACCCTTACGAACACCATGTCCAATTCTCAAACTCATGACTTCTGGAGGGAGTGGTATCAGGACCAATAACCTCGACTATGCACAGAACCAGCAGTTTAGTGCTGTACGTAGGGCCGCGCGTAGTCTTGTGTGGAATACGGCTTCCGCTCAGCTGATCCCGCTACAGAAGCGAAGGACGCGATCACTCGATCGTTGATCTTCTACGTGATCGGGCCCCGTACCGCTAAACAAGCTGAGATTGACAAGGAAAAGCTTGCCAACTCGCTTTTTGGTTCCTCAAGAAATCCCGGTGGATACATACCGCACTTGCCTGCGTGCTCAAAGCGGAGGCGCTGCTGGACCAAAGATGCCGACAATTCCTGTGGTGCTATTCCCTGGCAAAATCACTGCAGATGACGAAGAGTTCTTTGAGCGACGTGCAGCGGCACCAAAACTTTCCTCGCTGTACAACTCACAGTCGAGCCACAAAGAGGTGGGAGCGCGCGTGAAACGCCATCTTCGGTTTAAGCTTACCAAACTCAAGGCGCGTCGCAGACTTCCTTCGGGTTGTTGCCCTGTGACGTCTGAGTTAATTCATCACACTTCCACGGGCTCTGTGGTCACTCACATGGGTGAGTCTGCGACCGCAGCAGCTTAGAAACATAGCTTAAACTCAGCGCATGGCCCTACGGCGACGCAAAGCGTCATGACCTTCCGATGATAAGCGTTTACGACGACTAGGCAGTCTTGCCGAAGTGAAACCTCAAACTTCCATGAGCTCTCAGAATTTTGATATGTCCGCCACTTCACAGAATACTGGGTTTGACCATGACGACGACGTCGATTCACAAGACGTCCCATGTGATAGTGAACGCTACCATTCTCGTCGAGAAGTGTCGGCGGCGGACGATGACGACTGGGTCGATCGCCGTCTGGTGAGTCGCGTTGCTATTCGAGCTCTTATGGACGCGGTCCGTCGCGATCGGGACTCCGCTGAGCAACATGCTGGTGTCGCATACCGCTGCGCGGAAAACCTCAAGAGTCCGAAGCACGCTGTGCACAGTAAGGGTCGGCGCCTGGCGTCTTCAAGCTAGCTTACAGCGTATATGTCGCCTCTTCGCAGTGGTTGTACATTTTGGCGAGACTAGAGGGAACACGAATTCAGCGTCGTCCAGTGTTTCCCCCATTTCCTACGCCACCGGAGCCCTGATGTTATCAACAACATTCGACGAAAAATTGCTAGCTCCGCAGTCTTCGCTCAGTATATAACGTGCCACTCCACGCGCATCTGAATGGCCTTGCCCGAAATTTCTTCGGGCCTCGTCCGACCATGTTACCCATGGCATACAGTGACTGCTTCGATATCTGAGCAGCGCCCAGTGGGTTACATGCCACTCCACGTATAGCCCGCAAACCATCCTCGGGATTCCAGTTCAAACCACCATCGGTGTTCACCAACTCGGTTTCTCCGACCTCCAGCACGTTGACCGTCTCGGTCTAGTGCCAACGCTAATAGCGTTGTTGCCTTCTAGCAGAGATGGGGTTATGACTCACCAAAGCTCCATCAGGAGACGTGCGCGTGGTACCCAACTTCGACCTTCAGTCGACCCATGACTCATGGTATTCCAACCCTGCCAAACCAAGGATGAGGTCATATCTTAAATCCAAGTAAAAGTCTAAGCATTCAACGCTATCATAGACCTTCGGCACCGTGACACATGTCCCCGTCGCTAAGAGATCGGAGGCAATGTCACTAATCCTCGCCTTTTGAGCCTCATCATACAGCTAACTTCCTTTCATCATGAAGCGTCGAGCGTGACTGCCCGACACCCCAGAGTCGATCAAGATCTTCCATGGTTTTTCAAAGCCCTTCCCGATCGCTGCCTCGACCAGTAAGCTCGGCTTGCATACACGTTCCGTGTTCAGGAGCACGGAGCACTTCGGGTCTAGGCATTGCTGACTTCTAGCCCAACAAAACTCAATTCTTCCCAAGCAGACAACTTCGCGTCTTCTTGGTGTTGTCGTTTCCCCGCGACGAATAAGAAGACTGGTAAGAAGCGGTTCGTGTGCTCGATGAACCGAGATGCGCCTTGCGCAGGGGACAACCAATCCGAAGGTGATAGATGTCTCCACAGCCAAACACAGTCGAGTGTTTACACGCTGCTCGGCAGCTCGGAGCTCTCCCTCCTCTTTCCCAGCATAGCTTAGATCCATTGGCTTAAGCCCGCTCGACAAGCTGCTACAGTGTGCATCCCAGCCAAGTTGTACGACACAAAGCTAAATTAAGCATTCAACGCCACATTCACCGCTATTTCAAAAGATCCGGGGTGCACACGGAAGACTTCCATTCTGGCCACGCCAGTACGGAGGCCCTCCAAAACGACGGTCACTGTGACCGCCTCGGGGAGAAACTCGGCTTCCGTACCAGCAATGAGAGAAATTAACTCTTGGACAAAGTCCACAAATTTTTTCCTGCCCAGTCGGACGTCAAGGAATCACGATCGCACGCGATGTGCCTAGTTAGGCGGCGAGAACACTCGTTAAAGCTGTAACTTCAGCTCCGTGTAGGAGAGAAGTACCGTTTCGACCAAATTAGTGCCCGTCTTGCGCTCGACCACCAAGCTTGGGGATAGCTAACGCAACGTGCTGTTGCTCGGCCTGAACCATGGCGGATGTCATGACCATCTCGATCTCTCTCATCCAGAGCAGGAGATTCTCCCCATCCTTTCCCTTGATTGCCCTAATACTCATATTAGCGACTTGGGGCATGGGGAGTTATCCATCCTCGAAGGTGGTGTCATGGACACTATCGACGCCAATATCCTCTTCTCTAGGTGCTCTAGCAGAGAATTTTCACAGCCCTAAAACGCCTCTAGGTGCGCGCTGATCGCTTCAGGTCCTTGCGAAGCGAGGTGTTGTACGCCCTCAAGCTAAGCAAAGACATCAGTTTATGAAGCCCGTCTCGCATGCCCTGGGCAATTAAGAGAAATGCTCCATTCTCTCTGAGGGTCAGTCGTAACCACTCAGGTGTAGATTGACTACAAGTGCTACCAAGTGCAGCGGGGCTGTCGTAGCTCTTTCG
>NW_020189293.1:751046-751136 GCF_900000015.1 Plasmopara halstedii
CTATAAAATTATCTCATGTCTCAATGGTGGTGTCGCCGATCGATAAGGTGTCAGGTAGAGCGTAAGGGTCGGATGCAACATACGTCCATT
>NW_020189293.1:751146-757769 GCF_900000015.1 Plasmopara halstedii
CCTCCACACGCACGTCCACTTTGTTGTTGCTCAACTGTAAGACATACAGTGAGAAAGTTGTGCGGTGCTGTTGCACCCATCGCTTAATAATCGCTTTGTCATCTGAAGCGCTTTCGCGAGGGGCGAGCACTACAGGTATCGCCCGCATTGCGGGTACACGAGAGCCACCTCGTTGAGCACGCAGACAAGTGCGATAAGTTTCAACGGAGATTCTTGTGGAACCAAGAGTCGAGCTTGAAGAGCTTTCCGTTTGGCAAGCTCATCTTTCGTAATTGCTGAGTGCCCGATGATGTGGAGGCATAACGATTGAGTTACCATGTACACTGCTTCCACAGCGGGATCCGCCGGGCGGAAGACATATTCCACACGAGGGTCACTGACCGGCCGTGGATGTGCGCGCATCAGAGCCGCCTTACGGGCATCTTCCAGCTACCGCATCTGTATCTCATCGAGGTCATTGGTGACTACGACACGTTCCTCAGGTGACGAGAAGTCAGGAATCGGACATGGGGTCCGCAAGGCGCGAGCAGGGCACGTCTCACTCCGCTGGTGCGGCTTGCCTTCCTCATCATTCCGTCCGAGAAAAGGAGTGTCAGACTCGAAAAGGAGTGACACAGGGATCATTGAGAACGGAAGTCATTTGGTTCCGACGCATTGTCTAACGGACACGCAAGCCTCGTTGAGGCAATAATCGATTGGAACTGAAAATGTTCTCAATCTCAATGGAGGAGAGTGTAACGGGGTTACACATACCCTAATAACAGGGGGGGGGTGTCACACCAGATGGACATGGCGTGACCACACCTAAACCAAAAAACAGTACGGGGCTGGATAGCCAGTATTTATACATGTATTTAGATTCTACTTTACATATTAGAAAAATCTATGCATTTAAAATAAGGCGGCTTTGCCGCTGATAAAAAAAAATAAAGTCAGTTTTGGATTTATACGGAAGGATTAATTAGCCTTGGGTTGAGGTTGTAATTACCGTTGGAGTAAGCGAATTGCGATCCGCTAAACTCGTACTTGTTCTATGCATAGAACGAAAGTTCGGTGACCAAACTTACGCTCCTCTAAGCGCAAAGCACCGGCAGCCCCGCTGCAACTAGAGTCAACTTCTCCACCAGCTTTGACACTAGAGTCACCTGCTTACAGCATTGACTAAATGTTCCGCGAAAGATACAAATAACATACCGTCAGTTGATCAGGGATTATTTTTGCAGACCGCGATATACGATCTTTTTTGTCATATCCTAACATAGCGGCCAATGGTCTTTCTGTCATCCAAGCTCTGCACAATACCTGCTGTAACTTCCATTCTCAGCGACTCATAAAATCTTATGTTATGCAGCGAAGCTATCGCGGTTCCGTGCCCGCGTCCAAATCACTTCTGCTTAGTGACACTGGTGAAAACCCTCACTTGGATAAAATATATGAAACTGTTATTTTTTGACTTACACATAATCCACGGCTCATAGCGTTCAAACCACGCCATACTTTGAATGCAACTGAAACGCGGATCAGACTTAGGATAAGGCGTCATTTACGCTGCTCAAAACTGCAAAGCTCAAATACGGGTCAAATAATCTTTGACATTTCAGATTTAGTCTTCATCGTAGTTGTTTGAATATGCATCGGTATTTGCTATTTCATTATCTCCGTGGACCGTCTTCTGTTTTTGACAGAGGTGATTGCGCGACATTCCGTTATCAAATAGAATTTTTGACAGCTACGCAGTGCTCAGGTAAATAGATAGGGTGATCAAAAACCCTGTGTCGCAAGCTTCACCTCGCTTACATCGATATACTAGTTCAAAATATGTTTTTTACCAAACCTCCACAAATTACACTAAATATGTTTCCACCTAGTGAACAACCTGCCCTAATGGTACACGACGTTTACCTGCAATGGATTTGCAAATGACCATGCAACCCAGCCCTTCATACCATTTAACATAGGAGAAGGGAGCGCGGAAGTATCATCCTTGATCGCCGCATTACGGCTTGGCAGAAGAGATCTATACTTCCCCCCACATCGTCGAGGTTCACCACCTCCACTGCGTTTTAAGAGCTTATTCCGCTTGTACTTTAGATAGCATTGGCGGCGCATAAGCCGTACTGAAGATTGATTGCAACACTCACCAGCGGATGAATGTAGAATTTCGTGAAGGAGTCCCACATGTATGGAGACCTACATGAAGATGGAAGCTGTTAGCACCTTCAAAATGTGGGTCTATTATCGACTTGGCGTTGCCAATGGAGAGATTCTGCTAGTTCTGGTCTAAAATGATGGTGGAAATGTGTGCAATACATTTGGAATGCTTGACAGGTGGGGTGATAGTAGTTCAGGCAAAGCGCGATTTTGGTAGTCTAAAAAGTGTTTGTAGACGGCTTTGAGAAATCATTACGAACTTTTATCGACTCTAGTGCGTCGGACACCCTTGTTTGGGTTGACTGGGCATGTTGTTAGCCTGCTTAATGTGAAAAAGGAAATGATCAATGGATCAACAATGAAGATTCGATGGTTACCCGAGATAATGTCACTTTAACACTATCCATGTGGGAAATTTCGCCCTTACAGTGCAATTGCCCTAAGTGTCAATTCTTGCGCGGCCTTATAGCTTGGAATCTGCTCGCGATGCGCTGCTCCGTCAGGGACATGCCCGGCTTAATGTATATTGAGATAATCGCCTCATTTCTACCTCTGAAGAGTTAAGTGGATGGCATAAGCGGTTTCACGGTTGGAGTTGGTTTGCACCACAGACGCCTGGTTAGGGCGTTACTGGAAATGTCGCACTGTCCCATTTTTTTACCTAGTAAACGCCTTCATGTGAGAATCTTTGCTTCTGGCTTTCGGTTCTTCCACTCACACATCTGGACCAAAGATAGACTTGATCTAAGCAAGCGTGTTGGTTGTCCAGGAGACAGGGAGACAGATAAATTGTGCCACTTTCTGCGGAGATACAATCTAGAAAACTTGGTGATCAGATTGACTACAAATGATTGCCAAGTGCACCGGGCATATTGCGTTATCAGCCTACGTATCCCACAGACTGCTTCTTTTATGGAGTCTTTCCGTCTTCATCTTTAACAGTAGTTTTGTATTTCTTGGTTCTTGTTGGTGTACACATCAGAAGAGCATGAATTTTGTTTCATTAACCATATTGGGATCCATTTTGATAGGAGTGTTCCAGCTTTGACAACTTGGGTGATCAGATTTAATATATATCCGATTATGAGCTTCGATACATCGCCAGCAGGGTGGCCGCCGTTCTCGGCGGAAAGACAAACGAAGTATCAGAGAGTCGAACGCACTCCATGCGCTTCGAGCAGCATTACATGCAAGCGAATTTTTGCTCGATGAGCGAGTCGAGAATTGGAGATGCTGGTGGCTGGGTTTGCTCTTCATGCTTACACCTAGTGTCTGATAATGTAGTGGCGCTATGACACTCTAAGAGGGCCTGTATGTTTGAAAATAGACTTCGGCGTGGCTGTATTGATTTCGTTTATGATTCGGCATACCGCTCTCACCGAAAAAAAACGGAGAGTCGTGCAGTGCAAATTAGAGAGTGAGACCCGTCCTTATTTTTGGACTGGTTGCTGCAGCAGCACGCTCATTGAATATGCACGGCTGTTTTCAGCATGTAAGAACTGTTAATGCTTCCTCTCGTCTCGCAAACAAAGTAAGTTTATAAGACCTGGAAATTAAAGCAGATGACTTTAAGCTTAAATTTAGTTGTATGATAGTCAAAGATCGCGATCTCGCTGCTGATAAGCGGTACCCAAGGTATTGAGTATTAAATAATATCGTGAAATATACTTATCGATATAACGACTGGTTCTTCATCATCTCCACGTCGTTTGGGACCAGTGCCATGTCTTCCTTCTAATCTCTTACGTATGAGTAGATCTCTAACATTCGCCACAGTAGTAAATCACGTTGCCAAACCAGGTTGTAATCTTCTTCGCGACTTCTTAACAGCCGATACTTTCAAAATGCCATCGGCGTCAATATCAAACGTCATATCGAACTGCGGTACGCCACGTGGCATGGGCGGTAGATCATTTAGAAATGTATTCAATCAACAAGTTGTTGTCGTGAGTCCACTTTTAAATTCTAAATACCTGATGTAGACCACTCGACTGATATTGTGCAATGTCAAAAACGTCTGCGACGTTTTAGTGGAAACTGTCGTGTTATACACCGCACAAGCTGTATGCTATCATATTTGAAAGTCTCAAATATCAAAAAGGGGGTGGAATAGTGTTTCTCATATTCAACATCATGCCGTCGAAAGCAGATCCAGTTCGTTACCTATTGGCTTGATTGTGAAAGTGAACGCATGACTTATCCTCTGGTCGAATTCGTGAGTGCATATTTGCAATAAGAGTTCCGTAGTGGGCTTAAGTGACAGGGTATACATACCGTACTATGTTTCCAAACAAGAATATGTATCCGCAGTAAGTTAAGTATCTGCATGTCCATGCAGCAAGAACTCTTCTGCACCAGCACATAAATTATGTGGTTCTCCGACGATACCGTCCTCGACCTCTGACGCTGATTAAACGTCTCTCTGTACTAAAAGCAGCCTATCTGCGAATTAATTTATTTTCAGCCGACCAAAAAAATGTGGTCACGAACCATCAAACTACCAACTCGCTTCGAGACCCATTTAAAACTTTTACTGCGAAAAGAGAAACATTTACCAAGTGTCTCAACTGTCTGCTTGAAACTTCAAGTCCGAACGCCCCACCATCGTCATACAGCTGCGTGTGTGACGGGCCACAGGCTGAACACTTATTATCTACAGTCTGAACTTGACTCTTCAAACCCGACCCGTTTAGCTTCGCCTTTTCGTAATATTCAATCGATTAAATTAGTAAGAATTACGCCAAACACTTTAGAGTGTAAACAGCTCATGGACATGGAGTGTGGCTGCAAGATGAAACGGGAAAAGGAGAGACAGGAGAGAGAGGCACTTAATATGGCTGAACAATGCTTTCGGAATCAAGATAATCAAGAGAAGGATCAAAACAAGAGGCTTGTAATGGACAGCTCGACAACCAGCGCACTTCAGAGTAGTTTTCACCGACGACATTTACCACAAGACTGTATCGCTTTTTCCAGCCCAGATGGTCGTAAGCTCTTTACTGAGGCGATCAACTGTAGTACGAACTACATGCAGATTTACTTTCCACTGGCTGAACAATTTATTACGCAAGCAGAACCTGCTTTCTGTGGTCTTGCTACGCTTGCTATGTGTCTAAATGCACTGCAAATCGACCCTGGTAGACTCTGGAAAGGACCGTGGAGATGGTTTAGTGAAGAGCTATTCGACTGTTGTACGTCCCTTAGTGTCGCCAAAGAAAAAGGGATCAGTTTGTCGGAGTTCATATGCCTTGCACGCTGTAACGGTGTGATTACAGAGGACTACCGAGCCACAAGTGACTTTACACTGGAGCAATTTCGAGAGATTGTCAAGCACAGTTGTGCTACAAGTTCCGAGATTGTGGTGCTAAATTACAGTCGCAAGGTACTCGGACAGACTGGAGACGGACACTTTTCACCAATTGGGGGATACCACGCCGAGAAAGACATGGTACTTCTGATGGACGTCGCAAGATTCAAGTACCCACCACATTGGGTAAAAATCTCGCGCGTATTTGAATCGATGCAGCTGATTGATCCGTCGATGGATTTGCCTCGTGGATTAGCCGTCTTGAAAATTCCAGTAGTACCAGCTCCACAGCCGTGCTGCTATAGCTCGTCGTCGATCGAATCGATGCGTTGCATGACCGACTTTACTCTTACTGCACAACGCTAGAGACTAAGTGCGACCACGACCATAATTTGCCGTGGCTGCGACGTCAGTCGGTACCACTATCTATTGCGGGCTGGCAAGCTCAGCTATACAAATGTATGAGCTTTTTGAGAGACTGCCGCGTCTATATATTATGTAATATTAAAAAATGGGATGTGAAAATTATTCAGCGGGTGATATGGTCACTAAAAGTGTCATTTGGCAAGGAGAAATTGATTCAATTACGCAAAACAAATTTGACTTCTGGATGCCTGGGCTTTCTGACTTACTTGAGACAATAAGTGGATGCGGTAGTGTAACAAAGACATCATATTTCGTAGCACTGTGGAAGACACTGAACAATTGCTATATCGTCAGAACCAGCTACAAACGTTGTCAGTAGTTGCCAGTAATTTCGTCTTTTGACCTGGCTCTCACATTACTATACACTAAACAAGTTTATTCTTATTTCCACCCGCCTTCAATTCGAAATGATGACAAAAGCGCACTCTTACTAAAATAATGTCTAACTGCAAAATACAATTATACAAAATTTACGTCACACTTTTGTGTAATTGTGAACATTCGGTTCCAAAAGCTGCACGTCAAGCAATACAGTATCCTCCCGATTAAGTACGCCCCCGTTTAAGTACGCATCCCAGAATGTACGCAGTTTATTTCGGAAAAAACAGTTTCAACTTTAGTTCTTGAACATGTCGTGCAATGTCATTTGCCGGGCATTTTGCATTTTTTTTGCGTTTGACGTTGATAGTGACCTGTCTGAGTTTCTGTTGAAAGGACTCAAACGAGGTCCTAAGATCAT
>NW_020189293.1:757779-757972 GCF_900000015.1 Plasmopara halstedii
CGACTTCATCACGCATTTGCCTGTCTCAGATGGATACGACGCCATCATGGTTGTGGTGGACAAGTCGAAACGCCCTGTCTACATTCCGACGCATATAACCGTGACTGCTGAAGACATCGCGAAGTTGTTCTTTCAGAATGTCATTCGCCATTACGGGATTCCAGCAACCATCATTTCCGACCGAGATCCGAAG
>NW_020189293.1:757982-763788 GCF_900000015.1 Plasmopara halstedii
TAAAGACTTGATTATGAATTTGTGTATGACATACCAGATGCAAGTCGAGGTTGCGGAGTCCAATATCGAAATCAATCAGACATGTACGGAAACCACGCTTTGCCAGGCCGTAGCCGATTGAAGCTGTGACTGTTGTCTTACCCACACCACCTTTGCCAGATGTGACGACGACTACACGGCCTGGTTGCTTGCAGCTTGTACTTGTCGAGGCGAACGTTCGACAACGCACCGATGATGAAAAGCGTCGCATACCGGTATTTAACATTAATGAAGATTAATTACTACAAGAGTGTTCGAGTAATATATTTTATTAAGAGTAGTATTTCTTTAAAAAAAATCTATAATACTACTACCTAATCATCTATTTTTTTGTCTCGGTCTTTGCCCTCTTTGAGGCTGGGCCATTGCTGAAATCTTTACTGCTGCTATCTTGTTCAATTTCAATGCCATTTACTGTGGCTTTAAGCGGCGAAATATCAAGAATTTTAATTCCCGAAAGCAAATAACCACTACAAGCACTCATGCTCATCTCTGGATGAGTGCGACCAGGTAGCACCTGATTCTCTCGAGTCCAAGTTTCATTCAATTGCAAATCAATTATTGCCTCCAGTTTTTGAAGTGTAGCAAACGTTCGAGTTAATGGCTACAAGACCAAATCAAAAAGTGACAATACGTTGTCAGCTAAATTTTCAAAGATGCTCCATTCACTTACCTCGAGAAATTCAGAGTAGATCACAAATGGCTTTGAACGACCGAGGTATGGCAAGAGTGCCATCAAAACCTTCTCGGGATCATAATTTGCAGCAATGACAAGACTGTCAGACTTTTGACGAACCCATTCACGGATTGTTGACGGCTTTTGTCGAAAAAGTTTTGTTTGCTCACGAAGTGCTTTTTTCTCTGCAAAACGTTTTTGCTGCTCAGGTGTGAAATTCTTGGCACGCTCTGCTGCCATACGCTCTCGCTCTTCCTGCGACAGCCCATCCCGAGCGACTTGCTTGATTTCCACTACATCTTCTTCATTCTATAATTGAGAATTCCTTTAGTTTGTTATTTTTTTAAAGGTGAAGATCTCTACATCATACCATTTCAAGCATTCGGACTTGATTAAAAGGCATGTAATGTATGGATTCGAGCGTCTGCTTGTCTACAGGAGTAACGCAATTTTATTCATATAATAGTTTTCAATCCTCAAAGCTTCAAAATCTTACCAAAGTTAAATCGACGCAAAATATCTGCTGCAGGTTGCTGACCCTCGTACGGACAGATAATGCATCCAGTACCTCTTTGACGCTCAGCAATGGCACCAGCTACTAGACCCATGCAAGTGTCTACAACTAGCACTTGTCCACCTGCAAAGATATTTGCATAAACTAAAATCTGACCTAACGAATCCTCTCGCATATTACAAATTTTCATCGGATTTTTCAACCGATACGTGCGACAAAGTGATTCAGCCGTGCAACGGAGAAATCGGACACGAGGCATATACTTCTGTTGTTTCTTCTTCAAATACTTTTGCTTGGAAAAGTCCGTTTTGGTTTCCCAAGTGGAGCTATTTTCCACCAATTTTTGAATAATCTCTTTACCGGATGCACCTTTATCACGCAGTTCACCAATATCTGTTTGTTTCAGCATTTGCGCTGAATTTGTGTCTGCAAAGTGCCGATTGTCTTCATCTGGATTTAAGCCTTCCCCCGTTTCTAAACAGAATAATAGTAATAGAGTAGAAAGTAAACACTACTTTTTATGCCATTTCTTACCCGGAGCCACAGGATCGGGAAATAGTCCACCTGTCACCTTGACTAACTTCTTGTTCTGTTCTTCAAAAATGGCACTGCTCACAAATATAATTAGAAACAATTCGTCGACGAATGTCTTTAGGGTCTCGAGATACCCGTAAAACGAGCCGACAACAGGCTTCAAGCTTGCCACTTTTTTTCCAACGCGAATAGATCTAATGTAATATAAAAATTAGCTAAACAGTATCAATATGATGAAACTGGTGGTAGATAGACGATGGATAGCGACATACTCGTTCTTGGTGATAGCCTGAAAAAACATTCGGCCATCACTTGTCTGACAAATAACCGTATCACCTTCATAAATGATATGAGGAAGGCGTGGTGACATTTCTGTAGACGTAGACGCATCTGCACCACCAGCAAGTGCCATGATTGATACCAATAAGAAAAGCAAAATAATCTGAGAATACTATGTAAACTACTACTTTTATTAAGAGTAATACTATTCAAATGTATTTAAAAATTTAACAACAACAATATCAAGCTGTGGCAATGTTCTCTAATTCTCTTGCTCGAAGGCATTCATGTGATTTGATATGACAACAATGGCATCGGTCACTACACGATCACGAGCACGTACGAACTCAAAGCGCGCATGCGACGCATTGTAAATGTGAAGTCGTCCATATCCATATTCTTGTTGTCGCGACCGACTCCAAAAGGACTGAAAATATGAAATATCGTCAAGTTCTGCCCCTCCTGAACCAATCATAATGTGAATGGGAGCTTGTGCCTTTTGATCATGTTCTTGACAAATACCATGATATACTGGAAACGTTCGTTCATAAGCGTGGTAATGTCCAGAAAAGACAAAGTCCACATTGTTTGTAGCGAAGAGATCTTCAAAGCAATCACGTAATATCTTAGCTACATTGTTATCCGCTTCGTACATCTCTGAGCAGTAAAGTGGACGATGAAGATGTACAATCAGCCATGGTGTTACATTACGGTCAACATATTGTTCCAGTTCTCTTTCGAGCCACTTTCGCATGGATGAGCCACTTGTGCAGCGATGTTCGCTACTTAAAACGATGTGATGGGTCAATCCTACTTGAAAGCTGTACCAGAATGGAGGATTCGCGCCCTCATTCGTTGCTTGAGGCATGTGAAAGCGACGAGCAAAAGGAACGCCACATTCTCCATTGGAATCAGTTTTAAAGTTCCCATTTTTTGGATGCCATCCATTCGAAAGCGCAGCCTCTTCTCCGGACAAATCATGACCTTCACCATTCTCTATATAGTCATACTCGTGATTTCCAACTCCTACCATATACGGCAGTCGTGAAGCCACAGACTGTACAATTGCACCATATTGGTCCCAGATGTACGTCTTGCCCTTGGCATACGAAATGTCGCCCACATGTACCAGCGCCGCGTATTCGGGGGAATCAATTCTTGCATCATCTTGTAGCGATTCATCAAGATCCTGACAAATTCGCTCCATCACAGAACGCTCGTCACTCCATTTTGCAGGTCTCGACACCATGTTTAGTCCAGTGAAATGGCGTTCTGGGCTTTGATCGATATCAAGCTCGTCGACTGGTTCATCTAGCACGCTAGTGCCAAGGTCTCCAAAGACAAAGAAACTTTGTGGTCTTTGCTGCTTGTCCGCATCGTAATCTTGAAGCGCTGTAGGAAAGATAAACTCAATCTCTGGACTTAATACTCCTGTGTCACTACCTACTCGATAAACGTACTTCCTACCAGGGATTAAATCAGTCATCACAGCATCATAAAGATACCCTGGGTGTCGAAAATAAACAGAAGAACGATTCGTAGCAGAAGGTTCGCACAGATCTTGAGCATCATACGATCCAAATGTTGCATTTGCTCGACTTTCTAACAATTGTCCTGATGCTAGTTTAAACTTTACATAAGGACCAGCGGTTTGTCCACTAACCCACGTAACACGCAATTCTCCCTTATTTTCGGTCAATGCTAATCGAATTTGTAATGGTTCAGTATGACCTCGTTCCATCTCAATAAAAGGAGAATCACCCACGACTGCAAATCGTGGTCGCTCTTGGCCATCTTCATTATATTCAACAGACTCGAGCTTTCGAAGATATTTAAATTGATAAGACGCTCGCATATTTACCAAAGGTCCAAATACAATCGAAAAGACTCCCGAATGAATAGTGCGACTTTCATTGGCATAGACGTAGTCAATAAAATCCGAAAGAGGGTCTCCTTCGAACTTTGTAACTTTCTCAGAATCGACAAGATAAACTGCCACGAGATCATCAATCTCGATATCCTTGATTGCAAAAGTCACTTCAACTGTGTCTAGATGCTGAACAATTGTCGTATTAACCGACAATTTCGTCATGTCATTTCGTGATACAAATGTACACATTGTGGAGTGTCCAAAACACTCGTGTCGTTCTTGATGAGCTATCCAAGCTCCACCTCGATACCGGCGATAAAACCAGTGATAGTAAGCAGATGAAAAGAGTTCTCCTTGAAAACTTGACGCATGACTGCTTGGTAGCAGCGCCCATAGCAACAAGACTATAGAAACGGATGCTAATGTCTGTGTCATCGTGGTAAGAAACGTAGATATTTTATTGGTATAATGCAGGACACACTAAATACATAACTATCTTTAGTTTCAATAACGACAAAGCAAATACTTGATTTGTTTTCTTAAGTTCTCATGGTTCAGTTCGGTGGATACCTTTAATCAGACAAAATTTACCGAGGCTTTGATTCTAATCGTTTGCTTCTAAATCATTTTCTCGAGGCCGCATTGACGAGATGATCGCGTGAGCATCCGGGCGCTGAATTGTCGGCCAAATCTCAGCAATATCGCCAGCAATTATTGTAAACAGCAACGCTTCGGGGTTGATTGTACCGTACCTTGTGGAGGTGGAGGCCATGCAAAGCAGCCCTAAATAATGTTCTCTTTGAGAGACGGAGCTCGCAGACCAGAAAGGTTGGTTGTCAACAGAAATGATCAAGACTCGACCTTTCTGGCAAGGGGATTATCGGGTCGAGCTCGTAGAAGCTCAGGTCCCCGTACCTTTCATGCCTTCTAAATCGATATCACTTCTTGTCGTGTAACCTCGTCGAATTAACATGCTTTTGTCCGAGGCTCTTATCCAGAGGGGACAATAGGGTAAAGTGGTCGTACACCAAAAATTAGTATGTACCTGTTTGTGATGGGGTTACTATACAGTGTAACACTGTTTTCTTAATCTGAACGAGAAGCCGATAAGATCTTAACACGATTATACTTGGAGATCCTTCATAAAAATGGTTAACGTTATCTTCTCCGAGAGAAAGTCAGACGTCGTTGCAGCGAAAAAAATATACATCTCCTGGACATGGTCCGCCACATTTCACCTCTTTTAACGGGTGGGATTTTTTTTAGCGCACTTAATACGTCTAGAAGGATGGTATTAAGACCTGCAACATCTATCGCTTCAAAATACCCCACAATATGAGCACCGATTTTACCGAGATTTCGTGCGTGAATATAAGAGGGCGCTGATCTCGACAAAACCTTGATACAACACGCACGCTTGTGCGGCAAGAAAGTAATTCGCAACGTAGAGGAGAATGACTGTCCCGACTTCGAGGGATCAAGAATGACTCTTAAACTTGTTCTGCAATTGAGTTAATTTGGGTAACGGCTCCTAGCGACAAGCAAAACACCACAAGGACTCCTCTTCGTTTCACTATCAAAACCTAAAATTCCTAATTTTTAATTCAAGAGCGTACTGGGGTTGAACCTTAGCTTCAACTATTACAAGAGCTTGGGTGTACCGAGCTTAAGCTTCGAAAAGCTTGGACTTCAACTTCGTGGAAAGTATCCTGTAGAAGGGACTGGCTAACACCACCACCTTCGAAAGACGGAGACACGTCGGTCTCGTCACCATTACATTCCCCAAACAGGAACCAACATTTTGTTTCACAAAGAATATTTTGTGACTTCATATAGGATGTAACGTGTGCATTTGAGAGCACCATCCTGTAATTTTCTTTTATGTATTTTCACA
>NW_020189293.1:763798-764531 GCF_900000015.1 Plasmopara halstedii
AACATACTCGCGCTTACATCAACGGTTTTGGTAAATATACAGGGTTCTAGGCACTAGATCGGCTATGACGACCCCTGGCCATCTCTTTGGGGATGGTCAGATAAAATGCACTTATCTCGTGGTGGAAGCTTCATTTCTAAAGCAAGTTACGAGATTGACCTGAGTGATGGAACGATATTCCCTCGGTCGTCGAGTTTGACATGCTTCTAAAGGCTTTACCCAATTACATATCGGTTAAATATCCTAATACTCCACGAGATGGCTTGGAAGTAATTTGACTCGCTGATAATTGCTTTGTTGCACTTCTCAGCAAATTCACAAATTCTATCTTAATGAGACTGAGAGTCGTTCATCGACTGCGCGACGCTGTGGTTAAGAGTCAGGATTAACAAAAGCAACATGCTGATGCCGGACGCAGGTGAGACACACAGTGATGTGTAGTAAGAACTTCTTACTACCAACCGCTTTTAGCCTTCCTATCCACATTTTATGTGACTAAATCGCGTCCACGCAACATTGTAAAGCTTGCAATCTCAGCATAACAAATAGTGGCCACACTCTCAGCAGAAGAACAAAATCAAATCGCACCTTGCGTTCAATTTGGGATTTTAGCCAATCTGGTGCCTAGAACCTTGTAAATTTACCAAAACCGGTGATATAAAGCGCGAGTATGTATCCGAAGCAACAGCTACCGGCAAGACCTGTCCGCAGAAAAATTAGTCGGAAACAGCCT
>NW_020189293.1:764541-773842 GCF_900000015.1 Plasmopara halstedii
TCGTCTTCGCCAAATGTCAACTCTTCAGCCACGCGACCACCCATGCACACATCCAATCGTGCTAACAATTGCTTGCGTGAAATTGACGTTTGGTCACCTTCTGGGAGCTGGGAAACCATACCTAACGCCTGACCACGCGGTATAATTGTAGCTTTATAAACAGGATGAGCTCCTGGAGTGTTAATTGCGACGAGCGCATGACCACCCTCGTGGTAAGCTGTGAGCTTAGCCGACTCGGGTGTGATCAGCGCCGATTTACGCTCAGCACCCATTAGAATCTTATCCTTGGCGTATTCAAAAGCTTCCATATCTACACAATCAGCGCTTTTCATCGATGCACGGAGCGCAGCTTCATTAACCAAGTTTGACAGCTCTGCACCTGACATGCCGGGCGTAGCACGTGCAAGCACGTCTACATCCACATCGTTACCAAGTGGAATCTTGCCAGCGTAAAATTCGAGAATCTCCTTGCGACCAGCCACATCCGGCAAGTCAACAGTTACATGTCGGTCAAAACGACCTGGACGGATCAATGCATTGTCTAGCACATCAGGGAAGTTAGTAGCACCAATCACAATGATGCCTTTATTCTGATCAAAGCCGTCCATCTCGACCAAAAGTTGATTTAACGTCATTTTCATTGCCTGCTGCTCCTTCAACTTACGCGTTCCACCAATCGCATCAATCTCATCAATAAAGATGATACAAGGCGCCTTCCGTTTCGCTAATTCAAACAAATCACGCACGCGACGCGCGCCTACACCCACGTACATTTCTTCAAATTCGGATCCAGACGAGTAAAAAAATGGGACGCCAGCCTCGCCAGCAATAGCACGAGCTAGCAGCGTTTTGCCTGTACCGGGAGGTCCAGTCAATAGCACACCCTTAGGCAAGTTCCCGCCAAGACGAGTGAATCGAGCTGGATCTCTCAAAAACTGTACGATCTCTTCAAGCTCATGCTTAGCTTCGTCAGCTCCTTTGACGTCACTAAAGCGCTTGTCGCTTCCTGTAGGGCCCATAATCTTAGATGCTGAGCCAATTTTGCCAACCTTTTCATCAATCATCGCTCCCAGAGCCGAAACGACAAAAAAAGCGACGCCAAGCGATCTCAAAGTCTTCCATAAGTTGCTCTTAAAGCTTCCTTCAACCATAGATACGTACATTGGTTCATTGGCTGAATAGCCTCGGGTACTGCGGGCTGTAATTGGAGCAGTCGCGGCCAGGCCATTGAATTGGCGGACCGCGTTGCCGACGGGCTGGGTCAGCTGCGGTAGGTCCACAGTATCAAGTCGACCCGTAGTGACCAAAGCTTTGATATACTCTTTCTGTCCTGACTCATCCAGAGCAAACCGATTTTCTTCTACTCGACGTACTACCACTGCGGGGTAATTGTTCCGGTTGAGTTCTTGCAAAAAGCGAAGCTGTGCATATGGATCCTCTGGATTGGCGTTTGCTGTCTGCTCTAGACTCTTCAGTTGCTTTTGCTTACCACGCTGCGTGAGATTAAACAGCGATCTTTTCGTACCCGTCGCGGGTGATGGACGGATCAGAGGCTACATAGAAACAAAGATATACATGCGATGAGGACACGTCTAGATTGATGTATACATTCATTATTGCAACGTGACCTACAGTTCGAATCGATACATGGAACAAACGTGCATTTGAATGAGCAGAACGCTTCGCAGCGTGCAGGAGAAGATGTCGCAAGGTAAACATCTTGGCAGAGTAGACTGTGCGTAGTGAAGGTACGCGCTTGAGCCGCTTGGCCTCTTTGTAAAAGACAGGAGTGGACTTTGCGGCCAAAAAATAACCAGCATATGATTGGATTAAAATCTGATGGGTAGTGAATTGTGTATACTTGGGGTTTCGAGCCTAAATCATAGATTCACAGTTTTTATCTTTTTTGGAGAATTATGTTAATTGAAGTGATTGTTTTAAATCTAGTGTTATTATTCTATGTTGCTTCACGATCCCCACAGACCTCTCCTTTTCAAGGTACTATTCTTCTTATCTGAACCAGTATTTCTCATGATATTTCATCATGGTATTATAGCTTGGTACTTGTGATCTGGCCACTTTTGGATAATTGTAGAAGGTGTACGTGCAAATGGCGCAGTGTTATTCAAATAGGGGAAGCTATCAGTCAAAAAACCCGCATCTACAGCGCACAATGTTCAAGCTCGTACACTTCTTCCATACTCGAAATCGGGAGCCTCTAAAATAAAAAAAATACTAAGTTTGGTCGGCTATCTAAAGAGTCATACATACTAGGGAAGTGGGCTACTATTTGCTCATCGAGCAGTGCCAAATAAGAACGACAATCTTGCGGCTGGCTCTAATTTTTGGTTAAAACGGCACGTTAATTCCCTTTGAGAGTTGCGGTGTGCATTAGAGGGTGAGGTGAGCTAAGTCTTGGGCTCGCTCTGTGAGTTTTACCATCGCACTACCTACCCCAGCAAATCAGAACTGCGTCGCTGCTTTGAAATTTAAGGTAGGTTAGCTGCAGGACATGGCAGATACTTTACTCCGTCCGCAACAGCGATCTTCACATACGGCTGGCTCAGAAGAGCGAGTGATATGGTCATAATAATACAGCGTTGAGCATAGGATGTGATGATTGTGTTCTTTGAGATGTCAAAAATATATTGCAAACTTTTTCTGGTAAAATTTTAATAGATTTGGTGGAGCTCGCTCGCGATTGAGCTCTGAAACCGCAGACAATGCATATGTGGGTAGGTCTATTGCATTTGCTGATATATGTCTCACAACATCTTCGTGTGCGCTCCGCCTGCCTATAGTATTGTCGCGTCGCTTTTTTATTAAGCTCTTTATCATACCTTGGCAGATGTAGGATCGCCGGAATGCTTTGTGAACGCAAAAATTTGGTCGGGTTTACAATCATGTCAGGCTGACTTCCTTTCTTGGTGGTTACTGCGAGGTAACAGAGAACCGAGTAACCATTTCTGTAGAGGACTTCGCTATTGCAATACATTTTCAGAAGCGGGGACGTTGAAGCGCCACTTAGAAGACGACTAATGTGTATTGCTCTCGAAGGCTAAGACCATATTAGAGTCTGAGTACGAAGCCACGCAACTCGATGATGATATCACTTCCTGCGCATTACGCTTAACATCACTGAGATAGAATCACTGATTTACTGCGAAGTGCACTCAGGCTGATATCAACATGACAACTTCAACGGATAGCCCCTTCTGAAAATAGCCTAACCCACTTCGTGGCGGTGTCAAAGTTTCATAAACTATTGGTAAAGAGCATGTAGAGGCACGTAAAGCCCTTCACAAACGCAAATTCAATGAATATATATGAATACTGGCAAGCCATGCTGGCAAAACAGACAGCTCGGCTGAATCCTCACCGATCGTATTATTGCTTTCAGCAAAAAGTTGACTTACCGTGCTCAGACGGTATACAAAGACCACGGTCACGCGTCTTTGAAAAACCGGGAATAAATTCCATACTTATAGACTGCAAACACTCGCAGGCTGGCAAAGGTGTCGCTGCATGCCAGGAGAGTGAGAGTCCGACTCCTTGGCCCTATTCAAACGAGCATACATAACCCACTACTTCATGTCTGGCAGCCAATGCACATCACCGAGTAAGATGTTTTCTTCCTTCCGATCTGCTCGCTGTCGCTCCGTGTTCTCGCAAATACGTACAGAGCTTTTAGAGCTTTACTGTCCCGGCTCACCACTCAAATGATATGCGCTGTTTGGCTAAGCTGACATTTGTTTTATTGCACGCCACACGCTGTCAGACGTGGTAAAAGCTCGACTTTGATCCTGCATGGCTTAATTGATAGCAGCTTGCGTTTTGCTGTGTCTTCTGTGATGTCACTAGCCTTCACGACATCAAGCCCGACCATGATTACAGGGCTGTGATAAGGAGCGCATACGAAGTTACAAGAGCGTGATAAACAAGTTTTTTCAGTGACTGGAGCGTCCATCGCACCAAGCTTCACCTCGAAAACTTTCGTCTAATAATGTGCGTGAGCACATCGCCACATCCGCCCATATTGGTTGTGAGAAACGATGACAAATCTCGAGCTTGTTTGCTAAGCTCTGCTTCTCTAAATGGTCTTGCAGTGGTGACGCTGCATTACATTGCTGAGCTCACTAGCGGCAACCGCAAGTGCGTCTTGTATTAAGAATAATAGAGAGTGTTTATTATGACTTAGATGTTCATTGGCTTGGCGAAGAGGCGAGGTATTCCACCGTCATCTTCCCATTTCCCACTTCCCACAGGTCTTGCTCCATCAGCACCATCGACATTTTCCAAGTATAGAAATTCGCTTTATCACCTTATTTATGCGAAAGTTGTTGATGACTCGGGATCTACATACGCATGAAGTTCTCTGCATTAACAGACGGTGGGAGTGGCGCACTGATTTTTAAACCATGCTTATCGTCAGATGACGCTAAGTTGTCTTACCTAGCGGTGCTTTCTTCAAAGGCGTTTCATCCCGTGACGAGTGGTGAGGCAGTGGCGATTTGCCTGAACGAGGTTGTCGAGCTTTTCAACGCACTTCGGGCTGCGTAAAAGAGAAACGGATTACAATGACTGAGTCGATCAGTCACAAATCGATGCAACCAGAAAGATTGATTGTGGCGGAAGTGAGACTACCAAAACTTCTTGTTAAGAACAAGAAAGCAAATGCAATATCAATGCAGTGGGAACAAGTCCGGCTCACATCTAGAAATACGCTTCAATCTTGAGACTACGCAGCTGATTTACTTCGTTTAATCTGGAAACGAAACCTTGAGGCTTATCCGCTCGAAGTCACGTGAGTTCTAACCGTAACGCAGGGTTTACCGCAGTACTCGGTTTATTGCAATTGCAGTCCTTCATACGTTCGTAATTCGCTTCAGAGGAGGTTCTAAGGTTCTCATGTCATCTAAGTCAAAAGCGTTACGCAAAAGAAGTCAGTAAGAAATGCAAAAGTCTGTAGAAAGGCGCGGTAGTCACTGTAGAATGGGCGGGGGGCGACACGGAGAAAATTAGATCACAATAACCTTCCGGTGAGTCCTAAGCTAATTTTTTCTGATGTAAAGATTAGTGTAAGCGTATAGTCGACGGTTGTTGTCGTACTTCAACTTTCCAGATAAGTTTGCCGTAGTGTGTAAGATAGTTAAGCCCGATAGTGGAAATGTGCTTTAACGCTTGCTTGACTGAGATTCTAATGATCTGGACCAGTGGGAAGTTAGAACTTTACCATTGCACCACATGTCATGATCAAAAAATGACTAAGGATCTTATCCTTAGTCCCTTTTTTGTGATTGACGCGCATGATGTCAATTTGTACCTGTTTTTTATGACTGTAGACTTGTGCTGCATGCATTGTCTTGTCCAACATGAAGATTTTGACCAGTGCGGTCTATGAGGCTGATTTGCTCGAAGCAGTAGCTTGCCGCGGGGAGAGCCGGCGCAAAATTGAATTTTACAATGCGGAGAACCTCTGTTGGAAATCGGCCGGCGCGGTCGTGGAATATGGGGGGCGTCCCATTATTCCCTAATTCAACTTGGATCCGAGCTTGCTCGTCCTTGTTCTGTTATAACCCCGGCATGCCCAGCCTGGCCTTTCTAGCAGCTGTACTGGATGTCCGCCCGGGAAACCAGTGCGCCGGATACAATTTCCGTAGCTGGTAATTTGACGGTGACATCACTATTGACGGTAGAACTTGTATTGCAGATGCTGTAGAATTAGTTGAAGCTGCATGTGCTATCGTAAAGCTGTCCATTGATGCCAAAATGGCTGCAGCGGTTGTAGACGAAGTCACAAATGCGTTATTTCGCGCGTGAGACTTTGGCTGCAGCGGTTGTAGTCAAAGTCACAAATGCATTATTTTGCGTATGAAGACTTTTTTTCCACATCATTTGTTGATTGCATCCATGTAAGGGTACCTTTTAAAAGTTGCACGTGATCAAAACTGCCGATAGTGCAGCTAGATGTATGCAAAGGCATGATGACGTACAAAGTCGTGGAAACTCAGAACATCAATAAATTAATGTCGTTTGTTTTGATGAAGCCATAATGCGCGAAGGACACAACACCGCACCATAGCATAAAATGCATAAGCTTCATATTGTTGTACATTCGTATGTCGAAGTCAATTAGACTGGGGGAAGACAATCATATGCCAGTCAAATGTACTTGTTGTAAGGCTGAAAAAAGACTTCACACTGATGTTATCCCACTCTGCAATCCCAAAAAAGATTCTGGACACCTTCAACATTTGTGCATCCATGTATACATGTATTACTTGACATGACTTCTTTTCTCCATCAAAACCTGTATCGAAATCCTATAAAAATTTTACATCAAATTTAATTTTAAACTCTAATTGGTTTTATAATTCTTATACATGGTTTCGAGACATCGTTAGAGAAGCCGTGTATAATAACTCTATGAAATCATTGATGCATCATTTTAAATATTGTTCTAAAAATATTGTGTAAATAGTGGTGAAACATACACAATAATTGAAGCTCCTACAGGATAACATGCTGTTTATTCAATATCAAATGGAACAAATAAACGCTACAGATGAAAAATCAAAACACCAGGATTTTTGCATTTACAGGTATTCTGAAAAAGGAGCTTAAGATTTGAGCATAATGACAGTACATGTCGATCTAAACGGTATCCAAAACACCATGTACCATTTAATGGAGTTGAGCCTGCAATTTGGTACTTGTTAACTTGAAGCTTTAGAAGCGACGTGTCCAAATCCGTCATCAATAGTAGCTTAACAAAGTCTAGCCGAGCTGAAACTGGTTCAAGGAGTACGCCCTACTCCACTAGAAGTGTAAGAATCACATTGTCTCTGGCGCACATTATCCCATCTTGATCCTGATTTCGAACTGTCTCAAAACGCTCGCCACGCTCTTACGCTCTATGCATTCGACCCCCTCGTTCACACCAGGAGCAAATCAATCGAAAGGCAGTTGCAGCTGGGCTGCCATAACTCTTTTACTTAAAAGAAGCTAAGCTTAGGTCACCGACCTTACGTTCTTTGCTTGAACCAGTACGAGTGTAGCGAAGCGCAATCCATTTACTCTAAGAGTAACTACAACCTTAACACAAGGCAAAATAAACCCTTCCGTTTAAAATGTAAAGCGTGTGTTTGTTTTATTGGCGATAGAGCCGTCTATATCTAGATCCATATATTTTTCTTATTAAATAGTAGAACCTCATTGAAATGCATAACTACTGGCAGTCCAGCCACGTAGTGACTTCTTGTCAAGGTGTAGCCACACGATTGTGTGGTCATAAAATCTTGTGTGACCCACCCACGGTTATGCATATCTATTACTATTCTTTATTCAACGTTTTCACCGTGATTTGCATATTCAATGTGAATGGGACGAGTTGGACCATATAAAGGTCCAAACTGGGGACTGATTTAGGCACTCGCGAAATTGTGTCGGACACTTTCTTGTATTCGACGCGAGTCGGGCTGATGAAGTGGACTATTAAGTAGATATTGTGTCGCGAAGCTTCCATTGCGCTCCACAAAGTCTTGTAGGCGGCTAAACCCTTATGCCTTCAGAAAGCCAATAGCGCTATTACTGACTTCGGCCAAGAACTTTTAGCCTTGCCGAACGTAAAGTAGACATTGTACCATAACGGTTGGCTTGCACAATTTTTTTTGTCTGTGGAGCCGTGAGTTGTGTGCAGTTCTACCCACACGCTAAAAGGAGATTAGCAATGGTCGGGCCTACTGCTCTCCCTATATATCTGCATATCGAATATCGAAAGGGAGCCAAGTGTCCTTGTTAAAAGTTTAAGTGCCGGAGTAAACAACCGAAGTGCAGCATTCAGCTCACAGGTCGAGGCAATTCCATTCCTTAATTGCTTGAGGTGCATAGATCGGATGAAGGCTCTGACAGGAGTCCGCACCATCCGAAACATGTGTAATCTATTCTTTTGCAAATTTTCCAGTAACAGCGAAGTCACTATCCGTGCCCTTCGAGTGAACAAAGCTGTGGATGTAATGTCCACAGTTTCCAGACGATTTGGTGTACAATGGTTGTGTGGTGCGATGATGCTTTCAGCAAAACTTTGCCCCGCAATGTACGTGCATTGTACTTTCAGATGACGCATCGTGTTTGTACTTTACTAACCATATCGCTAATGGGTGTTACAGTCGTGCCCTGAAGTACTCCTGTTAGTACCACAGTGTCCGACGGTTGTAACACATTGAGATTCGTTGAAGCACGTAGTAGGGCCAATTTGGACAAGTCGACTTGGTGCCTAAACGGCATGGCGCATGTTTCATTCACGTTTAGTCGTACGTATGATGTTAACGCGTAATCTTGTACCACATCTGGAATCTCAGTTGCGTAATCAACAACAGCTAGTAGACCGGTACAGTCATCAGCAGACTAGAAGCAAATGCTATGATGACAATATACTCTGCACTTTTTTAATATTAGTTTTTGTTAATTCAACCGGATTAGATAGGTATATCAAAAGAAAAATTAGATACGAATTATACAGCCAAAAACCGCCTCCGATAATGCTATCTATTTAAATTATAGATAAAATGGCCCGTTGCCAATATCCAATCTGCGCGTCGAAACTCGAACACGTAAGTGACTCATGAGTGGTTCGATGAACAGCACAAACAGTCCCGGAGATAGTGTGTCACCTTATCGTACCCCGGCCCCCAATAAAAAAGGAACTTCTAGTGACTTATCCTAAACAGCAAACAAACAGAAGTCTGGTTGTAGAAATTTTTGATCCAGACTCGAAAAGTCGTACCAAATCCGAAGTGATGCAGTACCATGTCCAACGCTGGCCATAGTGGCCTTGGCAAAATCTATAAGAACAGCACAAGCGCCCAGGGGAGTGTGCTTGCATAATTCTTGTAGTCTTGGGAGCGAACAAGAGAGTGACGGATAGATCTATTAGGTACAAACCCATTTTGAAGTTCATGTATCAGCGAAAGAAGCACCAAGCCAGCTTCCTAATTTGCCTTCTCCCACGCAAGCGTGCAAGAAAAGGCCACCTCGGCACGACTACGCACAAGCCCAGTTTGTTCGTCGTCCTCCGCCTCCGTCTTTACCTTGGCCGCCTCGAACTCGTTCGTCGCGCCTACTACTGAAGACTCATCGAAGCCACTTCCAAGGCAGCTTTAACTTCGCGGTTACTGCTGTCATCGACTTGTGCCTCGTGGCCCCAGTCGCCGTCCCGCCTACTCCACCTTAGTCTACCGCGCCTTTCTACAGACTTTACATTCGTTTCCTGATTTCTTGTGCGGAACGCATTTGATTGAGA
>NW_020189293.1:773852-774349 GCF_900000015.1 Plasmopara halstedii
TAATCTCTTGTTGCCCTGCCGGGCGGCAAAGAAACGCGATCGCACGCGATACGCCTGATTAGGCGGTGTGAACACTCGTGAGAGCTGCAATTTCAGCTCTGCCCAGGAGGAAAACGCAGCCCCGACCGAAGTGCCGCACGTCAGTGCCCATTCTCGTGTTCTACCACCGAGCTTGGAGATAGCTAGCGCCACGCGCTGTTGCCGGTCTGTAGTATGGCGGATGCGATGGCCATCTCGTCCTCTCTCACCCAAAGCAGGAGATTCTCTCTATCCTTCCCCTCAAAGATCTTAGCGCTCACCAGGAGCGGCTTAGGTCGGGGGAAGTCATCCGTCACTGACGGTGGCGTCATAGACGCAAACGATGCATAATATCTTCTGCCGCAGGTGCTCTAGCATAACTTGAAAACGCCTCTAAACGCGCACCGATTGCCTCGGGGATTTGTGCCACAAGGTGTTGCACGCCCTCAGGGCCAAGCAAGGACATCAGCTTGTTAAGC
>NW_020189293.1:774359-775575 GCF_900000015.1 Plasmopara halstedii
AGCTACGACGGGGACAATCGAAGATGCCTCCTCCTCAGCTCCTGCTTCGTAGAGTAGCTGCTCGCTGTGCTTGTCGGAGGGTGCCTTAATATTTTTGACGTGTTGGGTCACGACCACGACATTGGCCGTGCGTATAAACACACGATATTCTTTGATCTCGTCGCTCGACCCACGACGATACCGATCCGCGTTCGATGTGCAAAGGAGTTCTTCTTCGGGTCACGGTGTACTGTGCACACCGAACCAAAAGTAACGTTATCACGAAGATCGGGTGCTTGACTTGTTAGCACCTCGATTGGTGATGCTTGGTTGACGCTCGAGCTTGTGGGACAGCGATTCAGTATGTACGCTGAGTATTTCACCGCATCTTCCTAGAAATTCAGCGGGAGCTTGCTTGCAAAAATCATAGAGCGGACCATGTTTTAAACCGTCCGGTGCATGCGCTCTGCCTTGCCATTTGATGCATGATTTTTTGCTTCGCTCACCTGCCGCAACACTCCGGCGGACTTGCAGAACAAATCAACGTTCCGATATTCACCACCCCCATCTGCGCGTAGCACATGAATGCGACAGTCGAAGTGCTTCTCAAAGAACACTAAGAATTCCTTGAACCTTTTTGCCGCTTGGTTCTTGGTGCGTGCCAAAAATACGCGGCAGTATTTGCTCTGGTGATCAAAAAAGTAATGAGGTACCGATTCCCAAGGTGGTCCCTTGGCGTCATCGGTCCCTCAAGGTCTGAGGAAATCACACCGCCGATGCGATCGATCGGGGAGTGCACACCCGTATCTTTCTTTGACTGCGCGTTCTTGGTTTGCTTACTCTGTGTGCACGTGACGCACACCATGCGTCGACAGTCCGTGAGCTGAATTCCAGAGCCGGGCTCAAGCGCCATCCTTTCGATTGTGTCGTACGATAGGTGCTCGAGACGCTGATGGAAAGGCGTGAGTGTTCCACGCTGCACGTTTTCTCTGTGCTCCTTCACCTTAGCAATTGATGCCACGATGGAGCCAGCCTTGCTAATGCCGTCTCGTTCCGCTTGCACTTCTACAACAAGGACATTGTTCTACATTGCCACATCAAAGACGACGTCACCGGTGTCGAGCGATCTGATCGTTCGCCGATCGGTTGCGTAAGCGAGCTTGTATCCCTTGAACTCGTGCTTGCCGTACGACAATATATTGCGGGCTAGCATTGGTGCGTAGTAGACGTCCGTTAG
>NW_020189293.1:775585-775702 GCF_900000015.1 Plasmopara halstedii
CTTTCCCAAATTGCGTCTGGACCTTGAGTATGAATTTCTTGATCTCATCTTCACTGTCCGACTTAGCTCGTAAACACTGTCCCTTCATACATCCGCTGGCTTCGTCAACAATCAGCA
>NW_020189293.1:780014-780145 GCF_900000015.1 Plasmopara halstedii
TAAGTCAAGGAAAGCGCTAGCAATCATCTGTTTGGCAATGGAAGACTCACAGTTGCCTCTGGGTTTGGTCAGTAAGTGGAGCGTACGATGCATGGTCGAAGCTGGAAGGTCACTACGAGAAGAAGAGCCTA
>NW_020189293.1:780887-781074 GCF_900000015.1 Plasmopara halstedii
TCCAAGCTGTACAAATGGACGGGCACCTATGTGCGCACGTATGAGACGTGTCAACGGGTGAAACCCTCTCCAAATGCTGTTGCGCCGCTGGTCAGCTTACCGGACCCCCTGGGTGCTGGCAGACCATGTGTTTGGACTTTGTGTTTGGCCTGCCGAAAGATTCGGCGGGCAACACGGGTGTCGTGGT
>NW_020189293.1:781084-781314 GCF_900000015.1 Plasmopara halstedii
GAGTCCAGGGCATTTTGAACACGGCTCTTCTGTTGCGCGTGGAGTGGCACGTTTTCCACTGGACGAAGACTGCGGGGACATCAGCTCTTCGTCGGATGTTGTAGATAACATCGGAGCTCCAAAGGTGCGGAAATTGAGGGTGACAACGGACGACGCGGAGTACGTGTTCATCCTGGTCTCACAGAGACATAGAACCTCTGTACAGAGGCGACGGCGACGCCGTATGCTGG
>NW_020189293.1:781324-781514 GCF_900000015.1 Plasmopara halstedii
TCGTCATCGACGACGGTGCTTCACAGCGTCTGCGCTTAGACGTCGTGGCGCTGGAGCGCCATGTTGCCACTCGTAGAGTTTGCACTGAACAATGCAGTGCATTCGTCTACCGGCTACACGCCTTTCTACGTGAACGGGCTGATTCACCTTCGCGTCCCGCTGACGCCGCCATCCCATGGCTCAGGGCTTG
>NW_020189293.1:781865-781947 GCF_900000015.1 Plasmopara halstedii
ATAGTTTAGGTGGCCGAGTCTGCAGTGGAACTGCATAAGCGTCCCAGCCTGCACGTCTGATTCGACACCTTCCTGGGCCTCC
>NW_020189293.1:782779-782880 GCF_900000015.1 Plasmopara halstedii
AAAAGTCTCAGGGTTGATAAAAGCTTGACCATACGCTTTCTCGTTCGTCTTTTCTAATTGACTGTCGAGGGATAATCTATCAATTAATTTTTGTTGCTTCC
>NW_020189293.1:782890-783800 GCF_900000015.1 Plasmopara halstedii
ACTCGCCCCTGGCGAAAGCGCTCTTTGAGCGATGGGTGCAACGGCACCGGAAACTTTCCTCACTGTATAACCTACAGTCGAGCCACAAGGACCTGGACGTGCGTGTGGTGCGACACCTCCAATTCGAGTTTGCCAAACTCAAGGCACGCCGTCACTTCATTTGGATTATCGCCCTGCAACGTATGAATTAACCCCTAATGCTCCAGCGAGCTCTGTGTTTCTGACCGCAAGAGCTCAGGGCCACTGCCTGAGGTCAGCTCATGGCTCTTCTACCTCCCTAGCTATTGCCGGAAAGCGCGGGGCGTCTGTTGACGCGGGACGTCCTGATCTTTCCGATAGCGACTGTGCAATCTTGCCGAAGTGGCGCTTCAAACTCCCACGAGACTTTGGTGTCGGGATAATTCCCCCAATTCACCAGATATTGGGTTTGACCTTGGCGACGACGTCGTCCCACGAGACGTTCCACACGATAGTGGACCTCACCGTTCTCATCGAGAAGAGTCGGTGGCGGTCGGTGGCGGGCGGTGGCGACCGGATCGACCGCCGTCCGGTGACTCGTGCTGCTCTTCGAGCCCTTGAAAACGAGGTCCTTCGTGATCGGAGCTCCGCTGAGCGTCATACTAAAGTAGCAGATCGCTGTGTAGACGCTCTTGACGATTTGAAGCACGCCGTGCGTCGGCTTTCTCGCCTTGTGGACTACCGCGCTCTGTCGGAGCGACTTCTAGCCGTAGAGCAGGCGAATGCGTTGCTGCGTGCGACGGTGGAGCGCGTGGCGCCATTAGAGATGGAGGTTGTTGCACTCCGTGCTCAGAACCAGTTGGTGGTTCAACTACTGGGTGGCCGAGGGCCCGGGGGAACCGCTCCGGCGCCAACGCTTCCGCGTTCACTTGCGCCGGATCCCGGTACGGCT
>NW_020189293.1:784136-788031 GCF_900000015.1 Plasmopara halstedii
GAACACCGGGTGGGTGCACATCCGTTGGGGAAAGTTTAGCGTATACGCTAGGACCCGCTTGTCCACAACCTTAAATGGTCCATAACCCGTGAACGAAGCTTCATCTGGAAGATAGCAGTGGCTGCATGTGTAGGCAGGTGTTCAAAATTCAATAAATCCAGGTCCCCGACCTTAAAGCTTCTCACTTTGCCTCTTCTTTTTCATTTGCATATTTATCGCATCGCGAACGTGTGCATAGCCATCGCATCGCGAACGTGTCGTAGGACACTCAGTCTGGTAGACAAGAAGTCATCGACTTCTTTACGGATCGAAAGAGGGCTGATATCAGCTAGCCGTTCGGCTGTTCCTCCCCTACCGAGCCCTGAGCCATGGGATAGCGGCGTCAGCGGGACGCTAGGGTGAATCAGCCCGTTCACGTAGAACGGCGTGTAGCCGGTAGACTTCCTTCCATCGTGGAGTGTCGAGCATATTGCCTCGAGCATATTGCCTGACGCCCCGAAATCGTTGAGGATTTTCCATGGCTTCTTGAAGCGCTTTTTGGTCGCTTCCACGACCAGCAAGCCCGGCTTGCATACACGTTCCGTGTTTAAGAGCACGGAGTTTTTCGGGGCTGGGCTTCACTACCCTCTACCTCTTTGAGGCTCAACAGAGTTCAGTTCTTCTCCAATAGGGCGCTTCACGCCTACTGAATGTTCTCGTTTCCCCGCGACAAACCATAAGATGGGTGAGAAGCGGAACGTCTGTGTGATGAACCTTGACGCGACTTGAGCAGGGGACATAGGTAACGGGTGTCTCCACAGACAAAACACCGTCGGGTGATTAAACGCTGCCCGGCAGCTCGGGGCTCTTCCCCCTCTTTCTCATCATAGCTGAGTTCCCAGGGCTCCTGACCCACTCGACGTGCTCTGATGATGTGTATTCCAGCCAAGCCGTGCCGACTCAATGTTGAAATCGACTTTCAGTGCCACATTCACCGCTCTATCAAAAGAAGACCGATGCACACGGAGGACTTCCTTTCATAAAGACGGTCACTGCGACCACCTCGGGGAGAGGTTCGGCTGCCATCTCGGCAATGAGAGCTCTCAACATTTGGACAATGTCCACCAACTTCTTCTTGCCATGTCGACGGCAAGGACACGCAATCTCACGCGATATGCCTGATTATGCGGCAAGAACACTCGCAAAAAGCTGACACTTCAGCTCCTTCCAGGACGTGAACGCACCTTCAACCGAAGCACCGCACGTTAGTGCCTATTCTCGCGCTCGGCCCCTGAGCTTGGAAATAGTCAGCGCCACGCACTGTTGCACTTTCTTGAGCATGGCGGATGCCATTGTCATCTTGACTTATTTTATCCAGAGCAGGATATTCTCTCCATCCTTACCCTCAAAGGTCTTTATGCTCACCATGAGCGGCCTGGATCGGGAAGAGTCATCCGTCGTCGACGTTGACGCAGTCGACACTGACAGCTTCTGCTGTAGAGCATTTTCATAGTTTGAAAGCGCTTCTAGGCGCGCACTTATTGCCTTGGAGCTTGCGAAGCAAGTTGCTGCACGCCTTCAAGGTCAAGCAGGGACATCGGCTTTTTAGAGCCCGTCCTGCATGCCTTGGGGCAAATAGGATAATTGCTTCATCCTCATATTGGATTTGTCGTAACGAATCAGGCGTAGATTGACTACGAGTGCTTCCAATTGCGGCAGTGCTGCCGTAGCCCTTTGCTTTGAGGAAGCTTACTAAGATCATCGAACTTACGATCTATACTAGAACCAGTACGAGTGTAGAGGATCGCAATCCTTTACCTCCAAGAGTACCCATAACGTTAACCTAAGGTAGATGTACTCTTCCGTTCAAAATGGAACTGTATTCATTAGTTTCATTTGCGGCAGAACCGACTATACCTAATTGATATGCATAACTACTGACAGCCCCGCCACGTAGTAGCTTCTTCTTATGGTGTAGCCACACCATTGTTTAATTACACAGACTTGTGTAATCCGCACCTTTGTACGGTCACACCATCTTGTGTGACTCACCCTTTCATATAAGGGTACGTGTAACCCCGTGACAGTATATATCGTGATGAGCATTGAACAGCCCTTGTGGTCGGTTCCGAATCTGGTGCCGTTTATTGAGTAGAACATGATCTCGCTCTCTACTTCTAACCACGCACAACATACGTATCAACACACTGTATTGACTGATGGCGATCTTGAATTTACAAATTTCGTCTCCGTCACTTCGGCACTGCTTGCACGCATTGATTAATACAGGAAGCCATTCGAGCTCCGGTATGCCGGCGTTGTCAGCTAGTAGTTAAGACGCGAGACCACCAAAAACAACGCGCACGTTAATGTCTGGCAATTCTTAGTAGACTGTAAGGGCTACACTTTAGCCATTACATGAAGGTACATCTATGCTTCTTTTGTATACATTGTGAAAATATATGAAGGGGTTACAGTATGGTGTTTCTACATGCATACACACTTTACATCTTACATAAACTTGCATACATTCTGTGCGATGCAGAATACATGGAGAATTGTACTGTCGACCGGACTGACGTATCTTTATCTTTCGAAGTGGGTGGCGTAAGCCAGCCCCTTCTTCTGGATACTTTCCACGAAAAATTTAGTTCAAGCTTTTCTAAGTCAAGCTCCGTAAACCCAAGATCTTTTATAAGTTCAAGCCAAGCTTGATTGTATAAACAAGGTTCATAGAAGCCCAGTTATTAGTATGGCTCGAAGAGCCTGTGGTGTGTTATTGCATGTTACTCTGGTAATTAATAGCTCTTCTTGATCGATTAATTGCAAATTCCCCCGAAGCCCTCAAGTCGTTCATCTTCTCTCCAAGTCGGGATTGTCCTCCTCCCTCAAGGTCAAAAGTCGCTTTCTCGCCGCACAAGCGTGTGTGTCGTGCTAGAGAGACTGTTGAGGACAGCGCCCTCTTCAACCAAATAGCATTTCAAGCAATCTTTTCAACGATACTCGAATTTGGTTTGACGACGCGGATGTTGAGTACGTCGAGCATTCCAGTTCAAGCCATACTCTTGTCCTTGTCCTAGCGACACGCAGGGACTTAAGGAATCACTCGGTCTATCAGTACCGCAAACTGAGGTGCTGACTAATCAGATATTCCCTCATCTGTCTTCGCATGACTTGATGGCACTCGAGCGGATGCAATAAGTCATGGAGAAGCTGCTGTAATCAGGTTACTGCAGTCGTCTTTTTCGGATGATCACGCGGCTGTCAGTTTCATGAGAATGGAGTCTTGGAAGCAGGTCGCAACCTTGAACCTTTGTACAGAACGATGCTTCTGGATTAAATGTGTCTTTGCACTGTGGTGAAGAGAAGAGCCTCTCTAACAACGGTTTGTCGAGTTGGATACAGCAATCACTGCAAGACAACTGCAAGACTCTTTGCAACAAGTGTTGTTTGCATGTCCAACCTTGCCGGTTGTGCGAAGAGGTTGTAATGGGCCAGGTCCCATTACATATATTGTGTAGATCACATAATTTATGTATCCAACATAAACCGTATACCTGTATTTATATATCCCCTTTCAATTCTGCCGTATCAGAACTGAAAGCACTTATCAGGTCGGGGAGGCTACACGCCTATTGGCTATAATAATAAATGTCACTTCACCTTTCCTCCTCTCTACGTAAATCAATGACCCGCTGAAAACGAGCAACACGCGGTGAGGCGTGCTAGTTGACCAAAGCCTTCCTCAGAAAAATGTATATACACATAAAATATGTGATCTACACAATATATGTAATGGGACCTGGTACATTTCATTAACCGTATACCTGTATTTATAAATCCCCTTTCAATTCTGCTGTATCAGAACTGAAAGCACTTATCAGGTCGGGGAGGCTACACGCCTATTGGCTATAAT
>NW_020189293.1:788041-788486 GCF_900000015.1 Plasmopara halstedii
GAGGTTCCATCCAAGACAATGAGTTGAGAGTTTCCAGTAGAAGCGTTTGATCCAAATGTTCATGCGGTCCCTAATATCGTTCCATTTACGTGTAGGGTCTTAGACGGACTAAAAGTACCAATTCCGATGTAAGGATTGGTCTTATCGAAACAGAGCGACCCCGAAGCTACTCCACTATCGGTATCACACGCTGAAATGACAAGATTTGAAGTCGCTTCAGTGTATAAACGCCAATTGGGACCGCTATTCTTAACTAAATCAAAGCTCAATGTCTGTACTCCCCATGTTACGTCAGTATTCGTTAGCCTCAACATTGTCGAAGAGTAATTGAAGTAGATGTTACTTAGCACCAAGCCACCCTGAGCGGTCTGACTGTTCATGTCAAAACTTGCTGAAGGATTGTCAAAATATAGTTTATTCGACCCCATTTTGATGTGGTTAGTTG
>NW_020189293.1:788496-832020 GCF_900000015.1 Plasmopara halstedii
AAAAAGGACTTCGGGATGGCGACTCGTACAGGAAAAATCAAGAAATATACCCCAGCGGAATGAAGCAATGTAAAATCTTAGTCAGGGCCGAGTAGGTATAGCCGTGTAATAAGAAAATACATAGCAACTTTCAACTGATGACAATTATGGCAGCTACAGTACGCACACGGCGAATGGCTGCTGTGTGTTGCGTACACAGAGCCAACGTCGCCAAAAGCAACAGGTGGCTAATGGAAAAAGACCTGCAAACTTTGGCAGTAGACTTGGATTTTCCTACATCTAACCGTACATAGAGCTGAATACATTGCCATGGGAAACAGACGAAGGCCGTTGAGTCGATATTGGCAATTAAATAGCTATTTGAGCTTAGTCGTATCGGCTTGAGCCCTAAAGCTGATATTGCACTAATTCAAGACGCCGCCTGTCTATCATAAAAAAGGTATATGAAATAGACATCCCTGACACGGGAAAAGTTGAAGCAACATAGAACTTCAAACACATCCAATATGCCTGGTAGATTTGCGCCATCTACCAGGCATATTGGATGTGTTTGAAGTTCTCACCTGCCTGTCAAGAAAAGGTGTATCTTGCAAACTAGCACAGAAAATATGTTTGGATACCTCTGTGAAGACCTAAGATCCTCGTTCGTAAATGGTGCGGTTACGATCGATCGCCACGGATGGTATACGAACTAGAGGGGCTTGCACCGAGGCCTCCCCTGCTCACCCTACCTCTTCGGAGTAAACGGCTCGTGCTGCATGAATTGCGTAGTCGAATTTACCTGTCGCGAGTACCCATCGGGGGCAGGGGGTGTAAGTTCTGCAAGTGCGAAGAAGGCGATTCGAGTCAGGAACTTTGTTATGCTGGAGTAGTAAAAAGAGGACTACTTAGCTATCGAGGAGTGCTGCCGTACTGTCGAGTGATATACCTGTAATAGTGCAGATCAAGGGACAGCGTTCAATACTGTGAAAATCCAAAAAGATTATTCAGTGTCGTATATTACGCTCCGGCTTGTACTGTAGGCTATTCCTTTCTCCAAGTTTATACCAATGGGCATTAACGCTTAGTCGCGTTTGTGTCCTATCAGCTTGACGCAAGAGAAATGAACTATTTAATGACAACAAAGAGCTGTTTACAATGAAATGTGCTCTTGTCAAGATTGAAGTGCACCTGCTTAGCTAGAAGCCGTTTGTGATGTTTATTGATCATGATTTGTTGTGGCTCTTCTGAGTTGCTGTAACGGGGTTATACGTGACCTTATATTAAGGAATAAGTCACACAATATGGCGCGACCACACAATGGTGTGGCTACACCTTAACAAAAAGCCACCACGTGGTGGGACTGCCAGGATTTAAGCATTTTAATTACGCTTTACTATTAACTTAAAAAACCTATAGATTTGGATATAGGCGGCTCTGTCTCAAATAAAACAAATTAAATACAGTTTTAATTTTAAACGGGAAATCGCATTTGCCTTGGGTTAAGGTTGTGAGTACTTTTGGAGTTAGCAGATTGCGATCCGCTACACTCATACTGGTTCTAGTATAGAACGTAAGGTCGATGGCCTTAGCTTGGCTCCCTTTAAGCAAAGAGTTACAACAGCCCCGCTGCAGTTGCCATTTTATCGAAGCAATCGGTTGCACGATTGTACCGTCTTTTTATGCTTAATGTTCAACAGCGTTGACTCACTTGAAAAATCCGCGTGTTGTGATACAAATGATAAGGATCACAACCCGGAACTTTCGAGGCCGTAGTAAAAAAAGGAATAAAGAATACTCAGTGAGTGCTATAACGAGTCTGATCGTCCCGGCGTTGTGGTTTTTATTTTGTCTGCTTATTTTGCTACTGTCAGCTATCTCATATCGAGGAAGGGGCAGGACAGTAGTTCTGACAACATGCTATACACCCAATAACGTTTTACAGATTGCTCCCAACGAACTGGACCTGGCCATAGGAACCCAGATTGTCCTTTCGCAGGCGCAAGAGTCGTAACGACTTTAACTAGTCTCATCGCGCTGTGATCATGACATTCAAAATACAGCGCCGCCAAAAACGACACCGAACTAGATTATCGTACTGAAGGAATGCAGAGCATAGAGGGGATGGCTCAGCCGAATGTTTTCAGATGAGGCCAGAATATGGAGAGTTAATTGAAACCGCATCAAAGGATTTATTGTCATCGTCACAAATTACATCTTTTTAAAAGCAATAACAGCAATTATAGCATCGTATTAGAGGCTCGTAAAATCATATAATGTGGTATAACAGAGAAAACTTAACACGTGACAATGCTTCACGAGCAGATACTTGGCGGTGTCAGGAGCGATGTGGGAACTTGGAGCCCAGTGGGTGCTCATTGAGTGCTTGCATTTGCGCAATGTATTAAAATACAAAATAACTTTGAGACTTAGCTCGTCCCGCATCATTGTGAAGAGTACGTACACGACGACTGTGAATGTCCACATTACATTATCTCAGGTACGACATTGTACATTTAATCACATTGTAATGTTACTATCTCGATAAATAAATTATTGATGCGAATGATGATGTTGGGACTCCTTATAGGGGATGTGCATGGTACACAAGTACAGCTTTGTCGTGCATTCAGTAATATGTATAATCCTAGCATTACTAAGAAAGTATGCGTCAAATCGAGGATAAGACCAGGCAACTAGATGCGAGGTAACTCTCGATTCCGCTACTTGGTGGTACGGATGCAGCCATCAACAGCGGCTTTCCAACGCGGACTATTTGAGTCAAAACATCCTCTGTGCAATATTCACGGCAACCCTATCTGATAAAATGTCTTCAGCACAGATCAAGCGCGGAAGATTTCTCGCTATAGAATCCTTGGACCATGAATTTAACCTCAATGAGGCTTTGAGCCATCGTAGGGTGATACTAATTTCAGGATTTGTTTTAATGGTAACCATCATCTCTGACACCGAGCGCCGGGTATCAGAGTTGTTTACTCGATCGACATCAATTAAAGCCATACTAACTGTGAGCCGTTCACAGCGCACTTGAGAAAGACTCGTGCTCTCGCGATATATTCGAATAGCGAAGTACATTAATGGAAGGCCACGAGTGCTGCTGCGTAGATTTGCTAAATAATGATTCCACAACATACGCAAGATTTGCTAAAAATCGAGACGATGATTCACCACATACGCAATGTACAGCAAGTCCATGTAGTGATGTACAGGAGACGTCCTATAATTGAAATACACGCATCTCTTGTTGTCCAACATCCGTCGTACTACTGACAGCTTTAAGTCTGACTTAAACGGATTGTTTTCGCCTTGGGTCTCTGCTGATTAATTTTTCGACAACGTCGTTGATAATACAAACTTTCTTGATCATGCGTGTCTAGTCATTATCGGTTTTCACTTTCAAGACGAGCTAATACCTTCTGCAGTCTTCATCCCTTGACTTTTTTGCTTTGACGAAGCCCACAACTCGTAAAGCCTATTCATTTCAACGAGGAGTCTTGCTCCATGCACAACACATTTGCTTCAGACCGTAGAAACACGTATGCTACTCTTGACAGGAGCGAAACTATGGGTTATTTCAAGTATTAGCACAACTTCAAGATTGCGGCATCCGCAACTAGTAGCTCAGTCATAAGGTACAACTTCCAGCACTATCCAAAAAATTCATTCCAATCGCTTCGTTGGCTACAAGCGGTGCCTTGTACAGCTTCTGTGCTCGTTTCGCGTCGAGATCCTATCGGTTGCAGTTCGTCATTGTTGGCACCAATGTCCAAATTTATCAAGCCTGTACGCTTCAGGTTCAATCCTTGTTGTTATAACCCACCTTTGCGCATCGTGACCTACCATTACTTGCTGACATGCTGTTGAGTATCATTCATGTCATAATATTAGTTTTGAGCACGGCTTCTGTGTACAAATGAGTGTTCAAGATCAAGATCGATGAAACGGATACGATCGAGACAAGGACCCATTTGGGTTGTGGTCACGAACAGCTTTTTAGAGTACCTACGCCTTGGCTTTTGCTATAGGCATAGAGCTTGGAATGTCAAGGTCATTTTGATCTTCACCAGAAGGTGAAAGATGGGCCAAACACTGACAGAAGCGACTATAAAATCGCAAGGTATTCTATCGGGATTAAGGATCTGAAGCATGTCGTGTGGTAACTTTAAGGTATCAAGGAAGTCATTCGGTATCCTGTGAAGGAATTTAAAGAATGACATTTTCTAAGGTTGAGCCAATCTTCTGGTCGTTTATGCATAAAATTTGACCGCAGCAGCCTCTTCGCTTGGATATGACGTTGAATTTTGAGCTTTCAACTCGCAAATGAGGACCACATCGTGTCAAAAGTTGTGAGATGTCAAGTACTCTTCACTTTCGCTATGGGATATACTCAGTACATCTAAATACATCGAAGGCTGCTTCTTTAATGGTAGTGAACATGTTACCGCACAATTAACTTTCGAGATTATTGTCAATTCATAACGCAATTTGCGGACGAAACTTCGTAACATTGACTATGAGGATTATCGAACTTTGAAAGCTACTGAGAAGTGGGTTCTGTCTCCAAAACGTTAACAGAAACGTTCCCAGCCGCTCCTCTACATCACTTTTTTAACCAACAAGATACTGTTTAATGTCGAACTCGGCGCTTCACCTTACAATTCATTACCGGAGCTGCAGGAGTGACTTCAGGTGCTTCACTTGGGGTGAAATATGCGTCATCGGGGTCATCAGGTGTATTTCCGGTCTTAGTCATGGTCTCGCTTGACGGAGTTTCGGCTGGAGTATCCTCATCATCTCCCTCGCCAGCAACAGTATTTTGCTCTGGAGAATAATCGCTCTTGCCTTTGCCCGCAGAGCCACCAGAGCCTCCCTGTGCAATGGTATTCATGCCGAGTTCTTTCACAAGATAACCTTCATCCCACAGCGTCTTAAAAGCCTCGTCAAAGAACAAACCGGCATCTGGACCACCATTACATGTGCCGTCACTCTCACCGGGTACTTTAATCCACATGAAATAGTCCAAGTTAGCAATTTCCGTTTCTGATGTTGGCGGAATGCCCATTCCTGCTGGTAAAACATTGCACCAATCTGTGCTTGTAGGCTCCCTATCAAATGTCAAGAATGTTAGAACATGAGAGCTAATTACATAGAAACAGAGCGCAAACGTACAGATAATTTCGACTCGTATCAGCAATACAGTGCATATCAGTTGATCCAATTGCTTTTTGAAACTTGGCGCACAACTCCGATATTTGTTTGTTTGAACGATAGTTGGAAGTATTAAGCACGATACCTTTGACTTTACCAGACAAAGAGAGTTTCTTAATGACAGATACTACTACCACCAGCTTGTCAGGGGAATCAACAATCCAGTAACCAACATCCACGTAAAGTTCTGCATTAGGATTCTTCGAAAGGATGCCAACAGCAACTTCAAGATTCTCTTCGTATCCTGCCTCAGCACCACAACCATCCTTTTCAGCAAGAAGACCAACGGAATCAGGCTCCACAACATATAACACCTTTCGTGTCCCAACGGCAGTTGTTAGTTGTGTCAAAAATTTCTTGTAATCAGCAGTATTTTTGACTGATCCGGCATTCGAGAAACCACCACTGCAATCTTTGTTTGGAATACCATAAACGACAACTGTCAATCGTGAATCTTCAGGGCAGTTTTTAACAAGACGTTCAAGCATTGTTTTCTTCTCGGCTTCAGTTTGACGATCAGTATACCAGGCAGCAATCGAATATTCTTCAACTGCATCGATTGCAAAAGCTAGTTCTGGATATTTCGTCTTTGCTGGTTCAAACGATAAAGGCACCATGGAACATAATTCCTCACCAACAGATTCTATTACCGGGAAGCCTAAAGCGAGTGACGCTAGTATGACGGCGGAATGCAGAATCTTGACCATAGTGACAGCAACTGAACGTAGTAGGAAAATCCGTGTGCTGTGATGTGAAATTAAAACTGAACGACATTGTACATTGAGCTGCTACGTCGCGACATTAGCAAACAATGTATTGGTAGAGGCTCTCAATTTACAGACAGGCTGTAAAAACTAGTATATTACTATGTCAATATGTCAATAGTGTAAAGGCCTTGCAAAAGCTTAAATTTGACAGGAAAAATGCATTATCCACACATATGCAACAAAACTGTACATGTGGCGTAACCAAATGTAGTCTAATTGTGGAAAAAATAAAAGTGCGAGAAAAAACGCATATAGTATATGAAAAAGCGAGAACTTTTGTGGAAGTCACATCTTTTTGATATTTTTAGCTACATGAGATGTAAGAAGCTAATGTTCCAATGTTATCTTCACATTATTTTATGCTGAAGGCTTCGTATGGCAACGTAAAAGATCCAAATATCGTTGAGTTGTTTACTTGGTCACAATCACTTTGTATGCTAGCTGCGTTGAATAAAAGTAACGTTTTGAGCTCGTCAATAGCTCTAATTCATAATTTGTCACTGAAATCCTCACAACCAAAATTGTAAATTTTGGACGGAATTAAGCTGTAAAGATGACAGAATTACAAGACTAGACACGTTTTGAGTACACTAATCTTTTTGAGCCACAAAGCATCAATATCGTAACTTTCCATCAGTAGACAACTCAAGTATTTAAAGGCTCAGTGCATTTGACCTGAAATGAATCATTTGACTCAAAATTCGTAGTTCGTCATATTGTCTTGTAGGTAAAGCGTTGTCTTTTCGAAACGAACATTATACGATTGCGTATGTTTTCATCATACATTAAAGATAACATGTGTGTACAGATAATAGAAGACGCAAGCCCCATACGTTTCTGGGTATCAGGGATGAGAAACTTCTGGGTCTTGGTACCTATCAACCAATAGCTAAGCTATTCAACAGAATATGTTTCTTTAAAAGTTGAGATACAAAAGTTTCTAGCAAAGATATACTGGTGTTCGTATGATCTAGTAGTAAACGACTCACGCGTTTCATAGACTAGAGGGATCACGTCAGAGTGATCACAATAGTTAAATTGCAAAAACCTACTTGAACCTTGTTTAACAGCCAAAACAAGGTATCTCTGACCAATTCTAATAAGCAAAGACCCCGTACATACAGAAGGTCTCATGATTTCGAGTTGAATAGTTCATTTGATCAGCATCCGGGTAGTTCCGTCGTTGATATCGGCGTTCGAGCAAAGCAGCGACGATTAATCGCAGAGTAGCTTGTTGGATTTTGATGAGAAAACTGGCATAAGTAGCCAGATCCTTGTGGATTCGTCAAGCCAAGAATGTTGAAGGTTTAATCTTGATGTGGTTTTGTAATTGATACGAGTCAAAAATCGTGATCAGTCAGGTGCAATTACTTGCATGCAGTTAACATGTAGCTTTCAGCTAAGAATCACTCAAATCTGTTTCTCACTTTCTCGCGCATAAATTTCAAGCCAGAAAATGATGAGCCTGATGATTTATAAGCGCAGACTCAACTATGGAAAGCCGATAACTTTTTATCGGAGATTGTTTTGCTGGCTTTAAGCTTCAGATCGTAAATGAATATCTAACTCTTTAGTTGGTGTTTGATTCTAATGATCAATGATCAACATTTCTGCAATTGCAACATTGTCAACAACCGCGCAGTTTGAGATCGTCTTATGGATGTGGATGTCGAGGGTACAACATATAAAGATTGTATATAACTTTTCAACTCACGCACTGCATGCCGCCTCGAGGTGTTTGTAACATAGTGCCAAGCTCAAGATACATCACAAAACGGTGCAACAACAAGACTAGAGTCTGTGATTGTTAAACATTAAAATTAATATATTATACTGACCGGCTTTATACCTTCATCTTACGTGTTTTGCAGCTCACTGTGATGAATTCAACCTGAATATATGTCGAAGCTGGACAAGAAGTGTTGGCCTGCAAACCAGCATGAGTCAGATTCATCTTTACGGTCGTTGATGTGTTCAGATTCATCTTTACGGTCGTTGATGTGTTCAGACTCATCTTTAGATTCATTGATAGCGCTGTGTTCCTTCCAAAAGACTACAGAAGCATCTATGATTGCCGAAACTGCCTGAGAAGTCAGACCGACAGTAAACGATAACTGATCGCCTCCTTCGTCAAGCTTCTTGCTGAATTATGATTCTGATAGAAAGAGAGTTGACCTCCGTTTCGGTCGGCGACTGGGTTCATCTTCTTATGCGTCTGGCGTTGGATCTGTACCTTTGCAGGTCAGTCTGACAACAAATTCGACAATAAATTGCTGGCCTTCCTTCCTAACCCTCGACTCTTACCATTATCTTTCGCGCTGTCATTGCTGCGAAATTTCCTTTCATCCAGCAAGTAGAATTCAATGCTCAGTAACAAAAGATATACGTGAACGGCCGTTCATTATATTATCCTGGTCAGATCGGTAAAAATAGCAAGGTAGATGTGCATCGCGAAGGCTATTCTTGTCAGTGCTTACCACCCTGTTGCACCCATCTAGTCAGCTACTGACTTGTAAGACTGCTCGAGGCTCAGTATTCTTGACTGCACATCTATTCTGTTGCGATGTTTTGACGCCAAAAGCTCTAATTTGGTAAATTTCACTTGCTTGTGTAGTCCATCTGTAGCCGCTATGGATGCGTCCACCGCAGTAACGAGACTAGTCGCTTTCAGTTGTGAGCAAGTTGGATTGAAAGCGTTGGTTTAGCGCTGTGCTAAGTCAAATGCGTCGTCGCACTAATGAAATAGACCCTCTAGGGTGCAAAGTTGTTTTTTAGGATGACGACATTGATTATTTCATTGTCCGAAAGAACTTAGTCTTCATCTCACGACCACAGCTCTGCTCAATCCTACTTACTACTTATCAAATGGATCCTTTCATGATGAAAGAATTAACAAAGAACAACGGAATGGTAGTAAAATTCGGGTCAGAAACACTTTAATTAAAAGCTCCGAGAGTCTCTACGAGCTCTACATGTATGGCGCCAAGTGTTGTCTACTTGTCTACTTGGAATTTCAAGATCTTAAAACGCCTGTTATGGATTGCTCTACATCTGTTATACTGCAGCGTACGTTCATGACTTTTGCGGAATCTCCAGACCTTGTAACTAAGCTGAAATAAGTTTTAAAGAAGAGATTCTTCATGTAAGATTGATCGTCTAATTTGTTAACGTGACCATAAAATCGAGCGATATTCAATCACCCAACACAATTACACTAGGAAGGTATTTGATCGTTTGTAGCGAATATTTCCCATTCCATACCGGCAGATATTGCGTTAGATTATCCGTTAGCAGCCAACTCAAGAAGAGAAAGAGAAAGATGACCCGATACATCGGTCGTTACGTGACTATGCTGGCTTGTCTAGCTCCATGACTTTCACTGTAATCTGCTATGACTTACGCTCACAGCACTAGATTGGTCAATAAGAGCTGCAATCAAGTCTGTTATGGTTCAGAACTTCTTGGAAGATCAGATTCTATAAACGTACCCTACTGACTCGTAGCGGTACGAGCTTTATGTCGCCTATTGCAACAGCAATAAGGTAGCTGACACTTTTACAAAATCGTGAGGTAAGCGTTAGTCAAGAGAATTTACATCTGAGCTTGGGATAACATGCATGATTGCTCCACGCAGAGTGCGAGCATCTCACTAACAATGCATGTCAATCACTGCGTTCTATATTCTGTTTACAAGGTTTCTCTTTAATGAGGTTTCACAAAATGAGTTTTAGCCTGTATGACAGCACCTGCATTTAATAATTTTTAAGCATATGAAAATGTACAGTTAACCTGTCAAAACGATTGTATTCTTTTTGTAAAAAGATCGAATTAAGTAAATTTCAATTCCCTCTCCGTAATATTTCGAAGGGATTCAGTCAAGCAGAATCTTTCGAAATCTTTGAAGAAGTGTCATCATAATGTCTGGATGCCATGAGTTCATCTCCCTCCTTACATCTTATCATCATCTCAATCTTTCCCGCTGATATTATACCGACTCTAAATACAATCCTCTGGCTTTTAATCATTATCGAATAAACTAGCACACCATCCTTAGGTTGATGCAAGCACCTCAGTGCCATCTGATAGCATATGTGCCGCTAGAATGTAAAGTGAGTCAATTGAAACTGATTCAGCTGTCTATCGCAATCATACGAAATCAGGAATCCATCGCTTCTTAACGTATCGAATAAAACCAAATGGTTCATGCGTGTCAGAATGAATACAGAGAGCTACCGCAGATTCATGGCAACAAACGCTTTTCGATCAGAATCATCGTATGGCGATTCTATTCTCCTTGTTGTCGACTGATGCTATTCATTCTTAAAAATTCCATTGCCAACTCAATCGACTTTCATCAATATGGCCAAGATCTCTCGTATGCTACTTGCAGTCATAGCGCTTCAAAGTACAATACTTGCTGAAGATCTTTGCTCTACTACGCCATACTCATACTCTCTGGCCAAGACAACGTATCCGAATCTTAAAACTGCATTGGAGACACTAGAGCAATATTCGATTACTGCTTGGTATACTGATCGCCAATCGGAAGCAGCGAGTACTGCGTTACTAGCGAACATTACATCAAAATGTTCTGAAGATACTCGTATGACAATTGTCGTTTATGGTCTTCCAAACAAAGATTGTAATGCTGGACTCTCGTCTGATGGAACCGTTCAGAATTCAAAAGACTACGAAAAGTTCCTATCGAAGCTGACGAGTGCTATTGGTTCTCGTAAAGTGCTATACATCGTCGAACCTGATGCTGTGGGTCTTCTCGCTGATAATGGTTGTGGGAAAGCAGCTGGATACTTGGAGAACCTTAAAATTGCTGTCACAGCTCTGTCAGCGAACCCAAATGCAGTATTGTATATGGACATTGGCTACTGGCTCTTAGCCGACCCATCCAAGACTACAGAAGTAGCAAAGATTGTCAAAGAACTATGCACTTCGAGTAACCTTAAAGGTGTGGCAATCAATACTTCCAACTACCGTTCAAACGACGAATGTACGACGTATTGCAACAACTTTCAAACTGCCATGGGGTCGACAACAATGTCGTGTATTGTCGACACAAGTCGCAATTACAACGGCTCGCCTACGACCGATTGGTGTAATATCAAGTCTGCTGGTATTGGTAAGCCACCTACCTCCGAGACTGGTTTCTCGAACATTGATTACTATCTATGGGTTAAACCACCTGGAGAGAGTGACGGCATTTGTTCTGGAGTTACACAGTCGAATGTTTCGTTGACTGGTGTCAATGCTGGTTCGTTCTATGATGAGGGATTTCGTTTACTATGGGATCAAGGTTACTTTGTTAAAGAACAAGGGATGCCAATGATTTCTGATGGAAGTACAGTTGAGACGATTGGTAAAACTGGCTTGGAGACGCTCGACAACAGTGTGGAGCAAGATGTTGGCCAGGATTCGGATAGCACTACAACAGAAGCTGGTACAGTTACTCCAGTCGACATCGAATCGCTTGGAATTCCAACAACACCGTCAATCCCGACAACTAATACGACAACTGCGATTGAAACACCGAACGTCACTCCTTCGACTATTCCTTTGATCAACAGCTCATGCAAAACCAAAACAAGTTTGCGTCAACTGTAGAATTTATGTTGAGATCTATTTCGTTGTAGCGATTGTAAGCCTGTGTCTGCGTAAAGAGAATCATATAAAAAAAACACGTAATTGAATTGCCAAGTTATCTCAAATAACAACATAGTGAAAACGTAGCTTCTTGCTTCAATTACTAACATATAAAAGCTCTTTAATCTTTCTCGAAGTCTTCTATTCTAAAGTTCAAAGAATACTTGACTCATCATGTTTCGTTGTTGATTTCTGGACACGAAAGTTTGGTAATGGAGCTAAAGCTGATAGTGGTAAATTCTTGTCATCATTCAATAATTTCTTCTGTTCCCGACGAATTCCAATCACAGTAGCAAGAGAAATCACAGTAGCAGCCACAACACCAACTAATAGAATTGTACCAGATGCTGTAGTTTGATCATTTGTATCTTTCTTTCCTACTTGTAAAGCTTCAGCTGATCGATGAGAAAGATGTAAAGTTGTGATCTTTTCATTATCCACATCACGTGTCCTGTCCTGAAAATTTCCAGTCTGATTCGAAGTAAAATCTTGATCATCAAACTCTTGATCTTGTATGAAATTTGTTGAGACTACTGAGCCTACTAAACGACGTCGTGTTTTACCAATAGGAGGATATCCTAACTCAGCAACAAGAGTACCCTGATTCCAATGAAATTTAAATATTTCATTAAAAAACACACCAGCATTAGGTCCAGGTATGGAATCAGAAGTATGGTTACGACATGTGCCGTCACTATCTCCAGATGGTTTAACCCAGAGAAAATAATCCACGTTACTATATCCCGTTTCATTAGATGGTGGGGTACCTATCCCTCCATTTCTAACGTTACACCACTCGTTATTTTCAGGTGCACCTATATGTTCAGAATGTAACCGAAATAAAGTCAAAAAGATGCAAAGTTCCGTTTCTATACGTTACTTACCATTTCGGTTTCGAGAAGTATCAAAGATACAATGGAGTTCAGTCGAGTCCATAGCAGTTTGAAACTCTGTACAGAGTTGAGCTAATTTACTAATCGCTTGATAGTTTGAAGTATTCAATGCAATGCCTTTAACATTAGACGTAGCAGTCACAAGTTCTTTCACAATATTCACAACAATTGCTAACGTATTGGGATATTCGAGACTCCAGTAACCCACATCCAAGTAAATCACTGCATTTTCATTCTTTGATAGGATTTCAATCGCAACTTGTAAATTCGTCATGTATCCAGCAGTTTGACCACATCCAGTTGTATCAGCCATCAGTCCAATAGCATCAGGTTCGAGTATATATAAAACTTTTCGAGCACCTATTGTTGACGTGAGAATGTTTAGAAATGTGATATATTCTGCAGTTGTATGCACGGTACTTCCACTCGTCGATTCTGTTGATGCACAGTCTTTCTGTGGTATACCATACACTACAACACTAAGTCGTGAATCTTCAGGACATGATGTAACGAGATCACGTGCTGTCTTGGCATAATCTCCATTTTCAAGGCGATCAGAGTACCAAGTCGCGATACCAAACTCCTCGAGTGCCTCGAGAGCAGATTTTGACTCAGGATACGCTATCTTGGCTCCTGGATACGTTACTGGCGGTAACGAACACAGTCTTTCGGCTTCAAGCGCTGGTATAGATGAAGCTAAGAAACACCAAGCTATACGCTTCATTCGTGAGGTTGAATGACAGAGAATTTTGGATGGAAATTAACAAGTGTTCGAAACATGTGGAAGAACAAGGTATAGAGACGTACAGAGCACCATCATGGAAAGCAATCCTAGCCAATCGAAGGCTGACAATTTACTGTCTTAATAAAGATGGTAATGAATGAACAGGATAGATACTAGCTGCTCTTGTTCATACTTGGTAGGTGAAAAATGAGCTAATCTGAATTAAATTAGATTAGCTAGACGAATAGACCTGATGGGAGTTTGATCCACATCTCACAGAATCGTGCTACCACCTGTAGGTGTGTGTTTAATCTCAATATGAATGTGACTGTCACCTGGAGTCGCCAAAGCAGCATCAGCATCATCCTCACGTGCTTTCTTCATACGCGATGCCGCAGTACCAACTGCTGCCACAGCAGCTACAGTCGCGAGAAGTCCCAAACCAACTGTACTCGTGCTACCAACGTTATTCGTTTCACTCGATTGCGTATTAGCCTGTTGAGCGGTTTGATCTGAACCATTTTCACCTAAATCATCAGTAGTTGAGATGGGATTGGCACTAAGAGAAGTGTTTTCAGAAGGAGTAGAAGTTGACGTCTTCTCGGGAGGTAACGTAGGTGTTACAGCATTCAGTGGTGTCGGGTTTGTAGCAGGACTTGCTTCAGGAGTCGACGTTGGAACGGGAGATGGAGTGATAGTGCTTTCAATCGATTCCGTAGGAAAGTTAGGATTGCAATCCTTCGCATGTAATCCGGACGTCAAACTTGTCGGTTCATTAGCACTTGGAATTGAATTGTCAGTCGATGATGATGAATTGAGATCAGACATCGTAGTGTACGCATCATTCTGTGTGATTGAATTACTTTGCTGCAAAGCCAACACATTGTTGGAGTGTACGGCTACAATCACAGCCGTCCAGACCGTAAATTTTCGAAACATCTTAACCGTCGGGGTCTTTTTCGAGTCTGTGTCTTCCTCTTTGAGTTGAATAGTTTCTGACGTGGGCTACAGAGTCGGGCGATGTAAAAGTGGGGGGGGATTGTTTCAAAACGAAATTGAAGGTGAAGGAGAATCCTTGACATGTTACTCAACGCTACGATGGTCGTTCACATGTGAAGATAGACTGGCTATGTTAAAAGCGCATCTTTATCTCTTCTAGATGTACTGACTCCATAGGGTAGATAATGTTCAAGGGTTATAGGATGAAAGACTAGAAATAATAGGATTCGAAAGCAAGGACTGAAATCCTAACGTTTTATCGCACGTCATAGACTCTAGTCAACATATACTAGGATGACGACAGGTCGGTTTTTCCCTATTTGAAACCCGCAACACATGGTTTCGAAATATTACTAAAAGAAGGTTTTGCAAATCATTTAAATAGAACTTGGTTTGAGTAATAGAAATTTTTAAGTTGCCTTTATTTCTTACATAAATTTAGTATTACTACTCTTGTACCCATCCTCGACCGAAAATTCTAGCACCGTGCGACAAAATGAAGCATTTTATTGGATAGGTGCTGTCTTGGATACAAAAATAAGCCATTTAGTTTATTCTTTTGGAATGTCGTCGATCTGAAAGAATCAAAGTCTTTTCTTACAAAGGCTGTTAACTACCTTCTGTCCATCACAGCTGTAGCTACTAGTTGAAATCTTAACGACTCTATCAAATCGAGTGGACAGAATGACTTTCATTTATTGTTTGTATAAGACACAAAAATAATCCATTTTACCATCTGGATTTGTAGTTATTTCGCCTGTCTGGTGCTAGGATGGTGGAAATTTGTGTACAACCACATCCAAGCATCTGGTCCCTTTGTACGATCAATGTTGGATGAGTACATTCCATAACTTGGATAACAAGTGCCATACCTTCTATAATGTCATACCTTCTATTGCATGTACTTGTCTTTGTTCTAGCTGAAAGGCAGTCGTAGTTGGCTAGAAGAGCGACGAAATCTTGCTCTTACATCTTTTACAGGTAGTCACTTATGAAAAGTTACTTGGAATATTATAGTAGACATCATGTATCGTCATACATATTCGACCTTTTCATCTCGATTCAGTAGAAGCAGACGTTCGATATTAAAGGTAGGGCATTACTGCTAAATTTTTGGACATTACCAGCAACTTGATGTCGTGTATTCGACAGAAATGATTTCTACTCATCTCTCTATCATGCTAAGACTTAAAAACTAGCAATTATTGATAACAAACTTGACGCAGCAAAAATCCACATCCATGTCATTGTATGCCACGTCAATGGACTCGCAGAAGATTCGGGATCGTCAATGGTATCCATTTGTTGAGTACTTACAAAGTAACCTTGATTCCAAAGTTTAATGAAATGTTCATTAAAGAACTGACCAGCTTGTGGACCTGGCAATGCATCCATCGATTCATCTAAACACGTTCCATCACTGTCACCAGGAGGTTTTAAGTACAAGAAATAGTCAATTCCATCCAAGTTCGTCACGTTTGTAGGTGGTGCTCCAATTCCAGCTTTTCTTACATTGCACCATTCTGAACTTGATTCATTGACAAATTCTTGAAAGTTTCGTGAACTATCAATCACACAATGCAAGTTTGTGGAACCCATTGCCGTTTGAAACGCTGTACAAAGCTTTGCAATCTCTTCCGTTGCACGATAATTCGAAGTATTGAGTGCAATGCCCTTCACACGTCCAGTTTTCGCAAGTTTTTTCACTGTTTTAGTCACAATGTTCGTTGTATTTGATCGTTGCAATGCCCAAAATCCAACATCAAGATAAATTTCAGCATTTGGATTCTTGGATAAAAGTTTAATCGCAGTGATTAAATTCTTTTCATATCCAAATTTCACTGCACATTCATTGCTAGCCAGTAACCCAATTGCATCTGGTTCCAAGACGTAAAGAACTTTTCGTTTCTCAATAACAAATGCAAGATTTGAAATAAACTCTTTGTAGTCTGCACTTGTCTTCACAGTACCTTCACCACTGGAATATCCAGCGTCACAGTCTTTATTGGGAAGTCCATAAACCACGATACTTAATCTTGAAGATTCGGGACATGCTACAACGAGGTCCATCGCTGTTTGTGTAACATCTCCACTATCATCACGATCTGTGTACCACGTTGCAATACCTAAAGTCTCAAGATGACTTAGAGCAAAGGCAGAGTCAGGGTACATCTCTTTTGCCGATGCGTACGTGATTGGAGGAAGCGAGCAAAGTGTTTCGGCGGTATGAATCACTTTGAAATTCCAGCTAAATACAGCGAGGAAGATTAAGTTTGTTAACATGTTTGCTAATTGAGGAATGAAAAATTGGTTGACGATCGCTCGACTGGTCATTTTCTTAGGCAGATGTCCCGCATATACGATAGACAGGACTCGACTTTGAATTTGTCTGAATACTTTCGTATCGTACAATTGTGAGATGGTAAGTACAAATCCTTCGGACTTTTTCTAGCTTTCTTAAGTGTTTTACCCAATAATAAGACGTGCTGACGTCACCTTGAAGGTTTGATTAGCACAAAAAGGTACTCAGTATTCTATGACGCTTTCCTATGTGGTGCATGTGAAGTCACCGTTTGTACATTTATCAACGTGGACTCGTAAAATGAAAGCTTACTCGGTGCGAGGTGTACGGCAACCTGGTTGTAGTTTCCTACTCCAACGCCCCCTGTACGAGGCAGTTCACTTGGTGTATTTACAGAGTCAGCACATGCATCGATACCACTAATTGGGGTTCGAGGACAAAAGTAGAGCACTATGTGTTTTGTAAACCTCCACACCAATATGTTTACCACACTGGGGTCACTATCTAACGACACCCCGCAAAAATGAATGACTTGTGCAATTTTCTTTTTCACTACTTGCATCCTACAGTGCTTGCATCAAGAACCCGATACTTTATGAGTTCACATATCTCAGCGAATTTCTGGAAAAGATGCAACCTTCGTGACCGATGGCGTCCAGTTATAGTCAACGGGGCAGCCGAGGTGCTCTCCGATAAAAATGGTCACAATGACTATTCCATAGTGAGCGATACTGCAAATTTGATTCCTGCATCTGCGAACCTCGCCACATTATAGTTCTTGCTGCGCTTCGCATTACCTCAGCGCCGGTAGCCAGCTACATGACTCCTCTCTCAGCTAAAGCGTGGTACAAGACCCCATCCTGGAGCTCATGATGTGTCATCCAGCTCGATATGCGGAGCTGGGTCTGACTTAGCAAGCCAGAACTGCCCGACTGCAAACGCACGAGACGCAACAACATTTGCAAACTCAATCGCGTGGCAACTGTCAGTTAATTGTCAGAATTTGACCGGCGTCCGTGGGTAGCGCTTAAATATAGATCGTATAGAGAGCTCAGAATTTGCCTCACGAGTGCCATATGATCACATTTTCAAAAGAGACTCTAGCGTTTGGAATAACAGTAGTCGGGGGAATGCGTACACACTTTAAAAGCCGTGATCTCGGGACCAAATGGCGGCGAATGTACCGCTGGGTAATTCGCGCAATGAATGAATAAGGAACATCGCCTTACTCAGATTAGCTTTAGGTGAGCTTTTAGCCAGATTTTGTGTTGCGGTACGACTGCAAGTCGTTTAGTGGTCAACTATGTGAGTGAATAGCGCGGCATGAACGTCGAGGGACGCTTACAGCCTTCAGGGTATGTTGTCGACTTTTATTCTTATCATCACAAGTCTGCTGGTACAGCTGAGGCCCAATCTTGTACTTAAAGTAGTCTATGTCCCACTCGCTAGTGGGAAGCATTGTGCTGAGGAATACTGCCACTTTCCTGAAAAAATACAGAGGGTGAGCTACGTCGTAAGTAGCCATCGGCGCCAGCGCAATCTTGTCGGAGTGGAGCCTCAAATTTTTCGGAAACATCTAGTCTACTTCACTCGAGTGTGATTACAAGCAAGGGGTCTTCTATCCATTCCACATACCGCAGTACCGCAGTACCGGCTGAGGACAACTCTTCCGCGGCTGACCGCTCTGAGCTTCCCAAACAATAGTAATATGTCAATTTTTCAGCGAATGTGATAAACCTACCGAAACATACAAAGTCTGCAGTGTATAGGGCTTGATGTATGAAGGTGGGAGTATGTTTTGATCATTTAAGCTGCGTCAAACTGTTTACGATCGTAACAAAAATGGATCAAGCTACACGTTTTACATAGAAATTTAAATTAAGTATTTTATGGACTTATCAAGGCCGTATCACGGTCCACTCTTATGGGTCTTTCAAATGTAAAGTGCTATGTGGAGGACAGGCATTCAGACCACCACTGTAGTTGAGCTAAAATACTCGCTAAAGTGATTATGCGGTTTTGTACTGCTTGTGAAACCTCAAACCAATCTGTAATTAGTGCAGCTCGAAAAAAACTAAAAAAGAACCATGCCAGTACCAACTGCACGACGAAATTTTCAAAGAAAGTCAGCGCGCGTATTATCGAAAAATCTCACAAGATTCAGCCGAGGGGAGAAGCAACCTCGCCAATACTACGCAATTGGAGTACTTCGATGCGGAATGAAGGGTACGTTACTTCGAGAACGCTCGTCATCAGATCACTAAAGTGTTTGTGGATGGCAATTGTGTCATTATTGTGCCAGGCTTGATATATCTCTAATGAGGTATTTCATCGTAGCAGCATTTTGGCTTAGTGTTAAAAATTGCAGCGTACGCGCTGACACAATGGTCAATTGCTCAGATTTGTACCAAATCAATTACTGTATCAAATATTAACCAGACTCGCCTAAAACAAAGTTATAATAAAAAATATGTAGCAAGCTGCATCTAGTGGTTGAAAGCGGTTTCTCCGAAGCAAACTCCGCATCGTGATCTCACAGGTGATATCCGTCTGGTATATGACAAGTAGAAGGTTGTTACTGTCCTTTACTACGAATTAATCTGAATCCTTCATCGCTTCCCTCGATGTTGTAGAACCTAAGATGCTATGAAGCGAAAATCGTATCAAATGGCAGCCGCAGAAAAATGAGATTATGTACTTCAGATGATACAGCATGACTCAACGTTATAACCCATCAAAAGTCATTCGTTAAAGATGTCCGTTGATGGTTTCCGATGATATCAACAGTACTGTTCTTAATGTCTTCCATCAGACCGAGAACCTCGTGGATAGTGATTGACTTGGCTTCGCGGTATGGGAAGACATGTTGATGTTGTGGTTCTTTTTCGGTGTCAAAAGAACTTGAGAACTGTAATATAGAAAGTGCGGGTACAATTTTTATATTTCATTATACGACAACTTCCCACCTATTCGACTATCCCGTTAGAAGAAATTTGATCCAGTTATATAGCTTGTGCTACTGCTAGTATATTCCATCCGTGATTCCGTTCTATCTCCCAAGTATAAGATGCGTCATACTGTACGCACACTAATTTGTCTTGAATCTTTGCAATAAATAATCCGAATTTTTAAGTGCAACAGGGTGGCTAAGCGACATATGAACCAACGCAAAACGATTCTAGCTGGAAGCGATTGCTTCTAAGGTTTATTCTTCAATTTTGTTACCGGCTATGGGTCTGTACCATTTGAGAACATCGTACTTATTATGCAAAAATGGTGCTCGTTGAAGCTATGTAGTAATGGCAAAATTTGGCTCAACTGCGGAACGATTTTATCAGCAGTTGTAGCACGAAAGCTTGCGCTTTCAGCGTCTTTTGGAATGTGCAGGTCTTGCGGCGAAAAACGCGTCGTCTTGGCGAAAATAAAGCGCGTGGATACAAGACTTGTCATTTTTACGATCGGAATATCGCAGCCGCTGCTATTTCATTGTATTTGTTTGAAGTCTCTAACCGAACCGTTGAATACATGTTTCGCTCCAACACAGCCTCAGATTGATGTATCCGATGCGCTTCGGCGCGGCAAATGGCTTATATTGAAGTCACAATGTGATAAAACTGTTAGCAACCCAATCGGGGGCCACTGCGGCTATTGTGCTAGTAGACAAGAAATTCAAATTTGTTAGATAGTTGTACTCGATCAGATGTCGTCGTCATCTCTGCAGCCCAACTATACGCTGAATGAAAAAGGGCAAGGAGGATCGAGAGGTAAAGCCTGGGGAGACTTCACTTGACAAATGTTGAAAGGAGTGATGGTGCATCGTTCTTGCACTTAGTGTGGAGAACATCAGTCACAGTTGATTATTCTCATGTTTACGTATATTGATTGCATATGTTTACGCTCACTGATTCAACATGATAGTGGGCAATATGTACACATGTTTGATATACGATGTATAATTGGCTAGGTGAAAAAATCTGTTGTGACTAGAAGGCTGAGAGGTAGCGCTATCAAACTTAGGACCTAAAGAAAAATTACTTCTCGATTCCCCCCCAACTACTCAAGTCAAGCTCTTCTCCCTGTCACCGCACTCGCAACGTTGATCCTGGTAGAAGCCTATAAGCGTCTGTGCTTGCCGATTTTGTCCTGAACATCACACAACTAGCTCTGAGACTAGGTCTGCGGTAAAATGTCATTGTGCTTGTCCCGCTAGTCCATTAGTAGAGGTCAACTTTATTGCAATTTTGTGCAACGCCGTAGTAACACTTTAGTGCAGCTCGGCGGATAACAAGTCAAGGCCGTCAACATCCGAACAACGGCTTCGGTCTTCAGTATCTAACAGGTTATGAGCCCAATGAACGACTTTATCATCAAAACCGAGCTGTTTGGCGACTTCAACTTGCCATTGTGAAGTTTCAAGATGAAGATGTATCTTAAGTATAAGGTACTATGGAGAAGCTGTGTCTGGCACGGAAACTTCGGAAGCGACGAAGCAAAAACCACATGCAGCAATTGTGTTGAATCTGAATGAAATACAGCTCATGCATGTAGTCAACGCGAAAGATGCGCATAAGGCATGGTCGACGCTAGAAGGGTCCCAGCGAACAAATAACATGGCGAATCGATTGTGGTCGAAGAAAAGTTCTCCTTGCTCAAGTTAACCGCTGCAAACATTAGTGAACATGCGATGGAGTTTGAGCGGTTAGTGATGGGGATGAACAGCGCTAATTGTGGTCCAAGTGGGGTATATATGTGCGTAACACTGCTAAAAAGTCTATTAAGATCGTATGAGAGTCTGGTACAAGCGTTACGCATGGCAGTAACGCATTCCAGCTTTGCAGATTTGGTGAAAAACTGATTGCAGAAAAAGTGCGTCAGAAGGAGTCGTCGCGTACTGAGGAAGCGACGGCGATTTTTTTTTCAACAAAAAGAAGGGCAAGCAAGATGCAAATAAGCAAAATGGTGGACGGTCGAAACGTCCATCAAGCGCATGTTTTAGGCGTGGTAAGAACACCCATTATGCAAGAGATAGCCGATCAAATGGCAAGGGATCTGGAGGAAGATTGGATCAGTCGGACGTCGCGTTACCGTGGCATAGAGTATGACCAATGGGAATTGAAACATGGATAGCGGTGCGTTCGCACACATGTGTAAGGAGCGCGACGCGTTTGTTAACTTCCCGGAAGAATTAACATAGCGCAATGTGTCAAGCGCGAAGGGTGGTGCAATGTTAAAGGTACTCGATTATGGGGCTGTCAAGCTTCGTGTATGCACGGAAAGCAAGTGGGTGAATAAAAGTCTGGAATAAACCCTACACGTCAAAGATCTCAGCGAATATCTATTCTCGTTGACCGCTGCATCCGCGCGAGGAATGACTGTCAATATGACACGCGACAAATATCTGTTGCAGTGGCAAGTGGAAGAAGGCATGGTACGCTCATTTACCTGAACACTGACATTACGGATGAGTGTCATATGGTTGAAGATGAAGCTAAGCTTTCGCATCGCCGACTTGATCATGCATCGTATCAAGCGGTAAACAAGGGATTGCCGATAACCCATGTGGTATATGTGCGACTGCGAAACAAGTGCGAAAAGCATTTGATTCAAGTGCAGAGAAGCTTGAAGCCAGAAAGAGTGTGCGCAATGACGACTTTGTGTGTTTGGATGTGGTCGGGCCGATCACACCAAAGTCCGAGTCGGGTTATCAGTACGTCGTGAGATTCATTTTGATGAAGAGTTGGTCACTATGTTGTATCCGATGAGAAAGAAGAGCGAAGTAACAGAAGCATTCATCGGTCTCTACAATAAACTCAAGGCGATAACAGGTTTAAACGAGAATGTTCTGCGTAGCGACAACGGTGGCGAGTACAAGAATGGATCGATGAAAGCGTTCCGCAAGTATGCCCATATCAAGCAAGAATACAATGTGCCATTCAACCCTGAACAGAACGGAATGGCTGAGCGTATGAATCACAATCTAGTAGATATGACGCGCTGCATGCTAAAGGACGGTAGCTTGGATAAGTCGGATTGGTGTGAAGCGATGCTGACTGCTGCGGACATTCGCAATGTATTGCCGAACGCTTCGCATCCAGACTCAAGTCTGTTCGAAATGGTGTTTAGGAGAAAGCCGCGTATAGAGCGTAGAGCGTATGCGAGTTTTGGGCAGTCAATGCTATGCTCACGTGGCAAAGCAAACACGCAAAAAATTGGATGACGCGGGAGTAAATTGGTCTTTGCTCGGCTATTTATGACAGCACAAGGCGTTTCGGCTGTTGAATGCAAGCGATGGATCGATTGTGATACAGCGGAGTGTTACATTTGCGGAGAACCCTACCGCGGCAAAGTCTTCAGCAAGAGAGAGAGAGAAAGGTGCCATTGATATTATCGACATGGAAGAAGACATGACAGATTATGAACATGACTACGATGCCATACCGATAGAAGAGAGCACACGAAGATGTGAAGAAGCACCACACACGCCGCCAAGACGTCCACAGGAGACACCAGGAAGAAAGGTACCAAATAACACGTGGGTTGAGCACACCAAGAAGGAACGGCGAAGAAGAATGTATGGTTCGTACAGAACGTAAGCAGCGGACTGTAGTGCACTATAACCAAGAGATCCCAAACATGAGGCGTAGAAAATTTAACGCTGATGACTGTGAAGATAACAACGGGTTGTTCTGTTTCAACATTGCTGGCAATGAAGAAAGCGCAGCTACGTACGAAGGAACCATGAAGAGCAAGGACTAGAATGAGCGGTTCAAAGTAATGAAAAGCGAAATGAAGTCGTTCAATGCTCACAATACATGGAAGCTTGTGAAGATGCCACAAGGTCATAAGGCAGTTGTTTGTAACTAGGTCTCTTGCATCAAACGCGATCCAAGTAGATATATAGTGAACTTTGAAGCGCGATTGGTTGCGAAAGGCTATACACAACGACCAGGGGTCGATCATACGGAGACATTCGCTCCTGTCGCATGGAATGAGTCAATTAACATCGTGTTGTCGATTGCTGCGGAGCAAAACATGGAAGTAGAGAATGTAGATGTTGATTCTGCATCTCTATGGTGACGTTAAGGATGAATTCTACATGGATCAACCAGATAGCTTTGAAAACAAAAAGCATCCCGAAACGAAGTGTCTGTTACAACGTGCGCTAAATGGAACGAAGCAAGCTGCACGTCAATGGAATGACAAACTGAACACACATTTGGAAATATGGAGCTTGAAAGATCAAGCGCAGATGCATGTGTGTATGTGCAGAAGATCGACGAAGAGTACAGCATCATTAGGATCTACGTTGACGATATACTGATCTTCAGCAGAACAAAGAAGAAGATTAATGGGATCAAGCACAATTTGAAGAAGATGTTTACCATAAAGAAGTTAGGCGAGTTAAAGTACTGTCTTGGCATCGATATTCACCGCGATCGAATGTGTAAGGCGTTCTTTATGAATCAGAAGGGATACATCAATAAATTCGCGGAAAAGTTCGGTATGGCAAAATACAAAGAAGTACATACACCAGATAATAATAATTCTAAGTTGGTAAAGATGCCAGAGGACGAAGTGTTTATGCCCAAGTTTCCATTCATAGATTTGGTTGGTGCGTTGATGTATGTGATGACATGCACGCGACCAGACGTTGCACATGCTGTGGGTGAAGTAGCAAAGTAACGTGAACGCTATCACAAGAGTCACTGGGTAGCAGCTAAGCGCATTCTCAAGTTTCTCAAGACTACTATGAATTATGAAATCTATCTCGATGGTTCTAGCCAGGGGGAGCTTTTTTGATACGCCGATGAGAGTTGGGCTGCTGATTTATATTCAAGGCGATCGAGAACGGGATATAAATTCTATCCTAATTCGAGCGCTGTGTCGTGGAAGTCTAAACGTCAACCGACTGTTGCCACATCAAGCACCAAAGCAGAATATTGTACAGTGCGACACAAAAAGGGTGTGATTACGGCAATTGCTGAAGGATCTCGAATATCAAGTGATTGTTGTTACGACAATATATCAAGATAATTAAGGGTGCACTGCGTTGGCAAACAATCCAGTGTATCACACACGTACCAAACATATCGCCATCAAGTATCGTTACATCCAAGCGAAGATAATGTCAAACGATCTCAGTATTGAATTTGGGCTAACAAAAGAAATGGTTGCGGGTGCAATAACGAAGGCATTACCCCGGTTTATCGAGAATATCAATATGAAATTGATATCAAGAATCGAACATGCACATGAAGGAGAGTGTTGAAAATAGTGAAGGTGCATCGTTCTCACAATTAGTGTGGAGAACATCACCCACGGGTGATCATACTCATGTTTACGTATATTGATGTTTACACTCACTGATTCAACATGCTTGTGGGCAAAAAGTACATGGGTTTGATATACGATATATGATTGGCTAGTTGAGAAAATCTGATGTGACTAGAAGGCTGAGAGGTAGCGCTAGCGAACTTAGGCCCTTAAAAATCACTTTTCAATTTTCCCCAACTACTCAAGTCAAGCTCTTCTCCCTGTCGCCGCATCCTGGTAGCAGCCTATAAGTGTCCGTGCTTGCCGATTTTGTCCTGAACATCACACAACCAACTCTGAGACTATGTCTGCGGTAAATGTCATTGTGCATGTCTCACTAGTCCATTAATAGAGGTCAACTTAGTTGTAGTTCTGTGGGCTAAAGGTACAAAGCCGTAGTAACACATTGGTGCAGTTCGGTGGATAACAAGTCAAGCCCGTCAGTATCCGATAAACGGCTTCACTCTCCAGTAGTTCAACAACAAAGAGCAGCAAGAGAGCATTCAGTGCGCAAAGTAGGCGTAGGTGGTCTGTTTGGACCCGGAGATTCAAGTTGACTATTTTTATCCGGTCATGAAACAGTTCGGATATGCGTCGAACATGAACTGACAGAAAAAAACATATTTTGATAAAGTTCAGATTGGCAGCGTCATGGACTTAATGAGAACGTTATGATGTCCTCTACGCGCGACAAATGTATGTCTTAACTATCAGAATTCAGCTCCTATATTTAATTTCGCCAATCAGCAATACTGTTTAGTTGAATACAACTGTTGGCTCTCTCGACCGGGAACATAATGTTAAAGGGCGTCGCGCCCCAAGCAAAAAAAATGCTGGACTCTGACCAAAACACGAAGCAGTGAATTGTGCTTGCTTCCAATTAGAATTATGCAGCCACAACCCCGACGCAAATCTCAATGATGAGTGGTCAATCGTCCCATCCGTAATTCTCTCAACCCGGTCGACTAGTATTGCCAACTGCTTACGTGTTAAATACTTATGGACAGACCACATCTCGTATGAGGAGGCTATTCGACTCGCTTAGCACGCTTAGTCACATCAGTCTGTAAAATTCGCCCCCCGCACGTTGTTTAAACATTAATTGCGGAGTCCGGAATGAAATACATTTTTTGAGCCAAAATTTTGGTGACACATTGTGTACTGATTGATTTTGTGATTTTGTCATCAGTACTGGCTCTGTAAGTCATGAAATAAAAAAATCCAGAATTATGCAGATTTTTTGGTCAGATACGAATCTGAAGCTCAGGCGAGACGCCTTTATGGACAGGAACTCAGGTCCTGTAACTTTTATTCTTCTTGTATGGCTCAAGAGAAATGCCCGCAGTAAATAGATTTATCAGCCTTGAAAGATTCTATGACTCGTATACATTGGTAAATTGTCGTATTAATTTCATGTGCGAATATTGTTTACGAAACCCAATTGACCATAAACACGATTAAAAAAACATCTATTACGGTATTCCGGAATTTTTACTGTGGTGCACACATGTATCAATATTTCTGTAGGAATCAATATGGTTGCTTTTACATATCCACAATGCAGCGTATTTTGCTGCAAGGGATCCGATACAACGGACTTTGCTATTTGTTTGAACACGCTCTTTATAAAACGTTTCGCGGCTATTGCAAGTGTAAAGCTTCTCTCTGAAATTGTCTCCCATTCAGTTTTGCTACATACCTGAAATAGTTGGAAAACAAGCCTTTTCGTACGTAGAATAATGACACTGTTTGATTTTACATCCATCAATTACATGCACTACACTAATCAGCATCAGTAAGTGGTACGAGGTCAAACGGAACATAGTTGTCAAGAAACAAGCCAAACGGTTACTTTCGCGCCTTTTCGTAGTCGTCACACGCACTCACTGTAGCCATGATCACCTTTAAAGAGACTTAAAGTGAAACGTCTTGTTCAAATATTTTCAAGACTCTTGTCATTATTGCAATAGTTCGTCTTATTGATCAAAAATTCGTTTGACTCTTATATCCGCATAATCCGCTGCCCATACGTTAATCGAGAACGCATTTCGCGTGTGGACCCGCGACGTTGTCTTTACCAGCTGGAAGTCATTTGACATTAATGCCCATATATATTGCAGTAAACGCTAAAGTTCAAAGTAGATGGATAGTCCATCACCTCGATATAATGAACCGCAATCGCGGGAAGGTACTGCGTCATGTTGACAGGCGATCGAGTGTCTTGCTCAGCTCGCATGGATGGCCACACAAAAGAGCTGCTGGGTCTCCTAGCCTCGAGATGAACCACTACCCGCTATAGTTTTACGAATATTTTGCAATGTAAAAGAAAACGGCCAGAACAGCCGTTTGCAGTGTGCAAAGCGTTGATCAGTTTTCCGACAATATTTTGTGGCACTTGCTGCCCAGTTGCTCTCTTTTTCTTTTCTCTCTCTCTCTACTGCGGCTGGTCATTGCTCACTATTAAACTCGCCGCCTTTGCAGTAGCTTCGTCCTTCGTCTGTCCCCCGTCCCGACGTCCGATGCCTGACCAACTCGGTGATGTTGTTGCCGTCGTGTCCCCTACAACTCTTGCTCCGAGTCTTAAAAACTTAGACAAACTACCAATTGTGCCTGTACGCGAGGGACGATCACAGTCTTTAACGACGTTGCCACGTCGTGCCTCGACTGCCAGTGTACTCACGGTAGATAACCACGACATTCTGTCTGAGTCGGAAGGTGGTGTTCGACATCCACGACGTGTACTCAGTTCTGGTACTGGCTGTTCGCTTAGTCTATTGCAACAAGAACTTGGCTATCCACGTAGTGCACGCGTGACGGTTGACAGCCATCGACATCGACGGAAATCGTTGCTCGAGACAACGTTAGAAAACTCGACTAACAGTGCGTGTCGTTCTGCTCGAAATGTGCACAGCAGTAGTAGTTGCAGTGTAGGAACTATGGACAGTGCCAGCGACTTTGAACGGTCACAATCCTTGCCTGAACCGGAAGGTGAGAGTCACATGGACCAACTACAGCTACATGATCATAGCTGGACATTTAATTCAGTCTCGTGCTCTCCACGAAGTGAAGCTGCGGGTGTTTCTACAGAAGACAGAGACGAAGAAGATGACGAGAATTTTATGGACTACCGTAGTGCTTCTGTCACTGGCTATAGCCGTGACACTGACGGTGTTGTGTATTACGAAGTTATCGTGCGTTCTACTGCTCACGGTCCACTTTCTGCTTACAAGGTGCGACGTCGGTACTCCGAATTCCGAGACTTGCACGCAGCTTTGAGTAAGGTCATGCCCGTCTCTCACCGAAAACTTGCGTCTGTTACAGCTATGGCGAGTATACGAGACGATCATAGTGAAGATGAAGACTCTTTGGTGGGTCTACGCTTTTCTATTACTGAATGCAGTCAACAGAGGGAATTGTCACTCCCTCCACTCCCTGACAAAGGTGGCATGTGGAGTTTTCTCCAGTTTGATAGCGTACCACTGCTCGAACGTCGAGCCGAGTACTTTCATGCAATGCTTGTAGCTGCTCAACGACACCCTGCTGCACGTGCTAGTCGTCTATTAAATGATTTTGTTGGTACACCCCCTGACCTCGTGTCAATGTACTCGAGTGTAGAAAACAGTTACGTGAGTCTCAATCGTTTTGCGGCCCCAAAATTGAGTTTCGATATTGAGATTCAAGAAAGAAAAGAAAAGGCCAAGAGTATCCGAAGACGTCGTAGCTCCCTCAAACGCCAAAGCTTTACCGGATCGCTCGAAAACGCATCTTCCAACACCTCGCAGTAAGCGAAGCAATTTCCGCCAAAGGCGAGAAGGTTATCATCTTTACAAAGAACGGCAGAACTGGTTGGGAATTTTCTTCGACAGATCAACCAGAGCATTCTCCCCCAACCTTATCTGTGCCATTTCTTTCTATATGTTACGTGTGTTTCGTACGTTAGTGTCAATTGTCAGTAACAAGAATCTTACGAATATTTAGCATGGATATGTTCACTGATATGTTATTTAAGTGTGATATATTGTGACATGAGAGTAATATGTTAAGATTAAATAACCGTGTGTTGTAGTTCAAGCCAACTGTGTAGATCTTTGAAACGCACTGACTTCAACAGGATCGATTCTATATCCTTACATTGTAGTTCAAGTCCACTCTATTCCTATCTTTACACAGCGATCCTAGTGGTTTTGAAATTTGAAATCTATTGAAATATGAGTTGGTGACTTTGATTGTACACATAGTTTTTTTCATACTGATAACAAGCTAAAGTATTGTCATCAATATATGTTGCAATCTGCTCTAGACTCGTTTTGACTATTTTCTTTACGGCGGCACCATCTTGTGAATATACTCGGCAATTTCTGGGTCGAGATACTCAGACAGCTCATTTCGGGTTACCCAGACGTAATCATTAGCTTTGTTTAAATTCAGTATCACATCTCCGGTAAGATGTTGTGACTTGTAGAAAAACACTTTGGTGCCATCAAATTCCGGGTCGTTTTCGTGCAGATACTTAATGTATCCAACAGGTCCAAATCCTACAGGCGTCACTTCAAGATCGTTGCCTACTGTATCGTTAACGTGGCGAACTGCAGCATCGCGCATCTTTTCAACGTCTTGCTTCGCACCGAAAGGAAAAAACCACGGATATTTCGCATCCTGCTGAACCGACTTGACCAATAGAAAGACTCGACCCTTTAGTGCGCGATTAAGCGACTTGCGATTGTTGTTGGCATCATCTTCAGTCTCCCTAGGAGCAAGATGAAAGCCATCGCCTACAAGCTCATCTGAACTCTCTTCAGCATTAGGCCATGGAGCTTCTTCTGGTGTAATGTGCTTGGTACCAGGTTCCATGAACCAAAAATCTTCATCTAGCCTCTGATCCTCTCGCAATGACTTCTCATGAAGCATCACTTCAAAATCCACCTCCCAATCCTTTAAATCAGGCTGTATGATCGGTAAACGCTCTAAAACACCAGCACTAAGCACTCGCCATTTCTTGCCGTCGTCTACAGGAGGTGACACAAGAAAATTCTGGCGGTGGGCCCGATGGCGTGGTTGCTGACGTGGGGGCTGAGGATTACGCTTACGCTCCGCAATTTTAGCTTTTTGGCGCCAAGTTAGACGATTTCTGTTGCCGGATGCAAATGTGCGCAATTGAGTCGCTTGAATGTTTAACGCAGCACGCGTGAGGCCGCAATGAAGGGCTAGCATGGTCACAGAGCTTTTTGTTTGGCTGGCTATCACTGCGAAATATATTAGAATCTGTAATAAGTACTATTTATTATAATTATAAATTATAACATTCCAAGTCTTAAAAATCCTTGTTAAACAGTGGGTGATTAGATCTACCAGGAATTTTCGCACCAGCTTCTGACACTTTGGATACGCTCGTTGCAACGATGTTGCGTCGTGCTTCAGATCCTGCCGATCGAGCAATGGCAGGTGCATTTCGACGATCTTGCACTACCTTTGTCCACTTGTCGATTTCAACTCGATCCTGCTCATTAAAAAGCAGACGGTGATGCGTTGAAACAGCTAGCACACTATCAACGATTGTAGTGGCCCACCACTTGTTACGATTGTTATACAATGTCCGAAGTACTGGCATCATCTCTGCGTGCAGTCGCTGCATTGTTTTATCGACACCTTGACTTTCTTTACTACTCACGATTTCATCAAAGCGACGTTTTATCACTTTTGCAGCTTTATTAAATTGATACGTATCATCTGTGAAGAGCTGTGCGTGCGTGAGGGCCAAAAACTTCCACATGTCTAGCTTTTGACTTCGATCGTTTCGTTCAGCATCTTCGACCGACAAAATTACTTCGCGCTTTATATCCAGTGTTTCAATAAGCGATTGGAATTCTTTTTTGCCGCTAAGAACGTCTCCCTTTTCATCAATAACTTTTGTTAATGACTTCATGAACATCTCGCTTGATTCTACCGTCATTCGATCGAGCATTAACTGACAAAATAACGCACTGGCCTTGGCAAATTTCTTATCAACAAGCTTCAATGACATTTTCAGAGTTAAAAATAATGGTAATTGTCAGCGTATCAATGGCTTTGGATCAGACCGTCAATGCACGAACCATATATCCTTCAAGCTTCGTTATGGTAGCCGATACATCTAGCGGCTGATGCTGCTTACGTCGGCGCTTGGCTGTTCCTTCTTCATTTAAAGTCTCGTTTGACTCCTTCCTGCTTTTAATCTCCTCTTCTCGCTCGCGTTTGGTCTTTTTCGGCACATCCAAGCCGCTGTATAAGTCATCGTTCATCATCGATCTAAATGAATTTCTAAAGCTCAAAACTATATGTTCTTACACTTGAGATATATATGCGATTTGCATTTTACCAATGTAAAAGTTCTAATGTTATTTACAAATTAACTTTTAAAACCTTATGGGTTATGTACTTTACATGATAGTGAAGTATCATCACCTGTAATTGTGAATATTCAAAAATACTTTGGTATTGTAAGTATGAAGATGAAAAATTTCCGCAATGAGGGGTACGTTTACTCGTGGGCTGCTGGTCGCATCTTCAGCAATCACAGACAGAACTATTAAGAAAATTTTCAAAAACATAGAGATTTTGTACTAGTTTTAATGAAATTAATTATAAATGTGCTCTTGAATAGATGAACAAAAGCTAGAAAGGAGTTTCGTAGAAGATTTCGGGTCTGTTCCTGGTCAGAGCGTATGAATCCAACCTATGTGCGATTAAAATTGCAAACTGTTTAATTCAAGCTTGGATTTTGTAACCTTTACGATAACCCCCTTGTACCTAACTTACAAAGTCAATTGCACGTCCCCATCGTGAAAGAGTACATCCTCTTCAAGACTCGAACATGAAAGATTCGATCACCTTCCCCTGGATAATGAGACAACACGCTTGGAAAGCCTATGGCTTTTGCTGGCCCCGAAGGGGTCCGGGAGCTGGTAGCCAAATGGCCGGATGGTGTAATTTTTCGCCCTCAGGTGTTCACGATTCGGCAATGCATTAAACGGAGGAATAGCGCATGCCGCTTTAGGAATCTAAATTAGGTAATTGCGCGCGAAAATGTGCATATCCGAGATTTTTGTGACAAGGAGTTTAGTGAAAGTGTCGAAGGTTCTGTTAGACCTTCTAGTAAACTTGAGAAGTGTTACAATTTAGAACTATTTCTGACCGTGGACGTGAATTCAAGATAAGCTCTACTCTTTAGTCTGGAGTGGCTTGAACCCCGCGAGCCTCGGATCAAGTGGAAGCTAGAGACGGTAGGTGCCACGCAGTACAATCTCGATGGAGTTTAAAGTTGTGAGCCCACTCTTCTCAAGAAACATAAGCGATTTCCGTGCAGAAACAAAGTCAGGATACCATCAATGCATCATATGTAATGTCCGATTTTCATGACAAATGTAATGCTGACAGCTTGTGACACTTCAGAACGTAAAAGCTGGAATTGGCATTAATCCTCGGTATCACGATGTAATAGAGCCAAGCAGTCGTGTGTTTCGGTTCCCTAATTGTGTACTATCGACTCAGGATCAAGCGATTGTACTTCTTGGTCCACAAAATCACAAAAGGTATCTTTGGTGAAAAAGTATTAATCAGCTGTAAGCTACCGTCTTCTTTGCCAGAGCCGATAGCGCTGAAGAGCTACTGTTAGTCGCAGAGAGTAGAGTCAGATCCATTGGGTTTTAAGGAGAAATCACCCATTTCAGGTCTTAGAAGTACCGCTGTATCAGCACAACAGTAAAATGTGCCGACCGTGCGGAGCAGTAAATATGTACAGGAACGTGGCGAAAACTCACTCGATGGAGTTTCACTAGCAGTCTTAGGGGGTGTAATTTATCCCTCATAACATCCGTTTAAGTTCTACAAATAAAACAGTTTTTTTATAAGGTTTGAGCAAGAAATTGCAAGACGGCGAGGCCGCTGAATCAACTTGGGTTATATCGAAGGAAGAAAATCGTGATAGATAAATGTTTTCTTAAGGTCACTAGCACGACTCTAATTCGACAGCCATCCTCCGCAATCCAACGAATCTTCTTACTTTTTGCGGAAGGAACTCCAGGGCCTGGGAGCAAGAGATCTACAAGGCCTATTACCAGCGGATAGGGGAGCACGTCGTGGCCCAAAAAAAGCGACACTTGGCGATGGTCCATATCACAAGATCAATTTATTATCAGTGACGCTTCCTTACGTGCAAGGCTCAAAGTAGGCTCGGTGAAGGGGGGGGGGCTTTACTATTTGGCGCCGAACTCTGTCTCAAAAAGGTGTATGGCAACAGGCAATTTGTGCATGGTTTTTATAGGCTATTCGCTGCCAAGATTCCGGCACAAACACCTATCGTTAAAAATTGTGCTTAAAACAACATGATCGGCTGCGTTTGATCGATGCCATAGAAAATGTTCATCAAAATTATGAACTGCTAGCGATATCTCTTCCACTGCAGTGAATGTCATCGAGCAAGATGTTCTGGAAGTGATTGATCTGATGCCTTAGGGGATATTTAAAGCAATAGCACAATCCATCATCAAACAACGCAGCTTTTTAGGCTGCAAATGCTTAAGTTCATATTTACCATTTTTTGCCCATAATCACGAAGAGCATTGGGAAATGGGTGTGGAAAACCACATAACACACCTTCGAAAAGTACTCGTGCGTGTTTGTACAATCAGTCTGTCAACATATATAAGTATTTTTTGGCGCCGATATGACATAATATAAAAGTATGCTGACCTCGCAAAGATAAATGCCGTTTAGGCGTTGGTAGTCCTGTGTCGCAAATTAAGCTGAATATAATAGATCAATCTGGCCCATATTCTGGTATGGTACGACCTGTCACCAATATCTTCGTTAGTTATATTAAAAAGGTATTGGGGGTTGAGACAAAAGGGTGGCATTTAAAGCTGTAAAAGAAAATATCATAAATATCGCACATCTGGCACACATCATACATTTTATGTCTTTGTGACTATTCAGCCATTGCCATAGGCTATGCACTTTCTAATCAGATGTCGATTAGTCAGCCCACGTGATTGCGTTTGAGCTTTGACTGCTTCAAGCAGTAAGAAAGAGATCTGCCCTACTGACAGAAAAGGATCTCTTGGCAAAGAAATATACCCTTGTCAAGTCATTCGCTGAGGTTTTTGTGGTCGATAAAGATCATGCCAAGCAACCTCGTCACCACATCTCACAGACAGCAGCAAGTTTGTTATTCTTCTTGATCCGATCTACCTGTAAGGTATGTTATAAGCCGGCTCTATCTGATGGATGGCGGATGCTATTCTTGTCGCCCAAACTATGGGCTTGCCGTGAGCTGTGATGGTATGTCTACAATTGATGAGGAGACACATATGACATTTGGGTCAAACGAAAGATGTGCTGCAACATCAACATTTCGAAAAGCAATGAGATTGGTCACTCAACATATCTTGATATCTCACGTCAAGGACCTCAAATATAAAAAAAATGTAGGAGACACATAGTATGGCCATTTAGAAACAGAAGCGGCATAGTGTTACGTAATGACGGCCAGTACGAATAAGTGAAAATCAAATGATAGACACTTGGAAAGACGTGTCAACAGGATACTCCACCCCACAGACGCGGCACCTGTAGTCATCCTACCAGTTCCTGCAGAGTTTTGGTAGTCAATATACACGGACTTTATTTTCGGCCTTCAAAAAGAATGCGTTCACTTGTACTAATAATGTGGTCTTTGTGGTTCTTGCAAGCCAAATGCCCCATCTCGTTGATGCAAGCAATAATGTAATGATAACAATAAAGCCAAGCTACTCTCTGACAATGTGTTTAGCTAACGTGGCTTGGCGGGTGCCATCGTATCGTATCAAAATTCTCGCTTTACAGCAACGTTTTGGTGATTTGTCTAAAAATGCCTGATGCCAGATTGGCATGTCTGCGACATACCCTCTCAGACAGATAATCAGACGGAACGCTTTGATCGCGCAATCTAAATCATACGATCTTGCCCATACAAGTTATTTGAATGTGAAGCGCTCGAATGAGACGTAGCAGCCTCGCCTTTGAAGCAGCGACGCGTCTGAACCGCGAGGGATACCTCAAGCCAAGTAGTGTGTTAGCAAAGCTCAGAGAGTGCATCCCATATCTGACTCATCACAAAGCGTACGGCGTGCTTTCAAAGACGGTTGACATGCCGCTACAATCGAGAAAGGCCACAGGAGTGTCGTCTTTCACCGGCATAACTCAGTGACCCACTTTTACATGAGTGCTTAGTGGATCAGCCCCTACATAAGGTCTTCTACCAGTATTTGATAAAGTTGAATGAAGAATTCAAATACAAGAGCTCATGTCGACAGCACGAGTTGGAGACGTTGGACTGTTACCCCGACGCCCGCGTCATGTTTTGTTCTTCGCAAAGACAAGCAATAATGGACTCCATACTAGGATTTTTTGGACTTTGCTGAAGCTGGCTTACTAATACTAAAGATGAATGGAGCAACATGTTTTGTCCGCCCAGTTCGCAGACTAAGCTCGATCTCATCTCTAAGTGTGTCAGCTCCTAGTGCCCAAGGTACATATATATAGGAATAGTAGATTTTCCAAAGCGTTGCGGCTCTAGGAGCAAACGGCAATTTTATAGAAATACTGGAATTTAGAGTGCGCATGTAGTGTGACGTACTGGCGCTCGGTTCACTCTCGTTGTGGAAGACCTCCACGCATTGGTGTGTAAAGTCTCTACTCCTGGCGTGGCAAGACACTTCGGCTGATTGACGTGATGAATTTCGCGTTGGCGTGACCTTGTGCTTGCAAATTAGCAAGCTAGACTTTTTACATCACATCCAGCTCGTGGTGATGCGTCGGACTTCATCGTGCGCTCCACGGTGGGATGATTCAAACAATCCGCTGCTGGAAATGGCATGGAACTGAAATTTGTGCCGAGGAGAGGATGATTGCAGTAAGCGCCTCCCACTTGGTAAACGACCTGACCGTATGTCTAGATGTGTGAGAGGAGTTCGATATCTTCACCGAGTACATTATGACCGCCGGTTGCAAGGACCGCGGCTTTTTAAAAGCTCGCTGAGACGTATAATGGTGTACACGGGAACGATTCCATGACGAATTTGCTATCAGGGGCAGTATATGTAGAGTAAAAAGTGTAAAGTGAAATTCTGCTCATAGTAAGTGCTTGTTCGTCCCACCATGTGGAACACAGAAGGCACACGGTGTCTAATGGGGTTCGTCTTTAATCTTGTTTGAATACACCTTACATTTCAGTATATTTTGTGCAGATACGATGTTGGTCAGCTGTACGAAATTTATACTACATGTTTGCATATTGTGAATATTCACGATTCTGACGTATCAAACTTATACATTGAATGAAATTCCGATCGAAAGAGGTCCGTGATACCTAATCAAGCAGAACATATAGTCTTATGAATCAGATATAGTAAACATATATTTTTGGGGGAGAATAAAAAAAATGCCCCAACTTTTGCCATAATAAAAAAATATCCCAACTTTTCAAAAAATAAAAAAAACCCCAGCACGTAAATTATCACCGGGGAGCCGTAATATTACACAACAGAAGATGTTTGTATTAGGAATGAATTAGCATAATTTAACAAAAATACCCCACAATAACAAAGTATACATTAATATGCTATAACCATTCAGTTTGCTATTAATTAAGTATGAGCCTGGATTATTTCAAGTCTCATACTTGAGCGTATGCTGTAACAGTAGGCTCTTTAACAACACTGATGTCAGCAGAAGAAAAAGGTGAGGCTGAGTGCCTGCCAAGACGGGGGCGCGCGCTCTACAGTTTGCTGATTTAATATTAAAAGTGACGCCCTAGTATGGTCAGGAAGCGGTTAAAAAGTTAATATAGCGTACGCCATTATCACAATGTCATATAGTCTTGAATAACATGATCGATGATCGCTGCATAATTTGACCTTGCAGACTACAATTAGAGAGCATGCCCACGAGTGCATAGAACCATTTCCTTAATGACTCCAACAATCCTCGTAAATACCGATATTTCGGTACTATGATAAACCGTCACAGAAGGAATGTTCTCGTACAAATGGTCAGCATTGTAAGTTACACAACTACACAAAGGGGTGAGGTGTATGTATATACAAAAAAATAGAAATATTTCTGGTAAATCCTTTGTAGTATGATACCGAACACATTGAGGATCTACTGGGCATCCTTGCAGACTAACATGCTTGTTTCGAAGAGCTTGCACGCATCCAAAGTCTTCTAATGTACATCTCACCTCATGGCTCAACTATTTCTTGGAAATACCTACAACCTTAACGCCGTTGGCCGAGAAATTTCAATAAGACGGTCGCGGCGAAAATTCGAATCTTGACTCAGCACCTCCCATCTCACCCGAATAGTTACGGCTGATGAGCTCGCCGGGGATGGAGCTTACCGCCCCGTCGTACCTACGCACAAGGAGCTCCGTGTCATATTTCTACGGCGAGTAGTGCAGCAGCACCTTGCTGTGTAGCTCACGAGGATATTCAACTCACCATCATCGAGCTTGACCTGTTCAGGAAGCACAGCTTATTCGTCTGAAAGCGCAAGATAAATTTATCGACTCCTGACAACATTATTAAGTTATGAGTATGGCTTCAAACAATGAAAGTAGACCGCCGGGCTGAGGCTGAGTAGCTCTACAGGATCTTGAATCAATTTTAAGCGCTTGGTTAGCGCCAGAAACCTCACTACACAAGCTCTTGCTAGCCTTACGTCAAACCATCCCAAAAATACCGTTTGCGCTTGGAGCTATGGCTTTGGGAGTTATTTTCTTCACAAAAATTGCAGTCTGGATCGTGAATAGTGTTGAAAGTATTGTGCTTAGGGTGAATATGGGCAAGAAAATCAAGCTGTGTATCTTACTCATACGATGCAGGCCAGCTTCAGTGGTGCGAGCGTCCAAATCGAGCATGCGAAGCACTGAGCTCGATGTAGGCATAAAGAAAAAAGTCCTTCATCTCTAATATCTTTGGTTTATAGCCCCGTTTGTGAGACAGTTGTTCCAGCAAGTATCGAGCTTGCAAATGTTCGTTTCGATAGTACGCCGCGACAGGCGACCGTTCTTCTTCTTTTTGAAAGATGAAGATGAATTTGACGCCGTGTTGCAAGCGGTCACAACACTAAAGAACATGCCGAGGAGGAACCTCAAGCTTCCATAAGACAGTTTAATGAGGCTATCCCTCTCACTACACAAATTACTGATGACCGCTCTGGTGTACCCACCGGCTCACTAACATTCCACGTCTAAGTGAATTATCCCTGTCGTATCGAGCAGTGTCGGCATGACATGCATTTAGTGCAGTTGATGCTTGTAGGCTCGCTGAATTGAAATGATATATCGACACTCGACAAAAGTCTCGGCGTTCTTACGAAACAGAGATGAGCCAGTATTGATGCGCACTCTGAGCCGCACTATCGCATTTTGTGTCGTAAGATCCTTCAGTAGTCGGATTTGCGTCGCTGCCGTAGAGCAGAAAGAAGCTGAGTTACAGGGAATAATGGCGACATTCGGCTGGCTCGTTTGGATGGGACCGTGATTTGTATTTTTGTAAGCTCACGTGGAACATTTGTATGTTGCCTTGTTTTCGGGTATATTTTATAACCGCGAAGGGCTTGATAAATCGTGGTCGCTCTTTAATCTAAAAATTTGCATACATGATAATTTGCATTCGATGTTATCTTTTTTACAGAATATTCGTAGCGTCTCGAGGCAATCGATGCTCGTCCTGATTGAGATATTGCGATAAGGCCGCAAAACGTAGCCGAATAGATATAGGTAATCGTTTTTGATCCAATCGCCTAATCTTCTTAAGAATCAAAGTAGCTTTGTGGCAATGTACACAGTACCGAGAATCCATGGTAATAACAGAACCATTAATAGAGTTGCGTGAGAGAGTAGATACATGTACTGCACTATTCAACGCAATTCAACGAGAGAAAACATCTCGCCTCAGTTCCACGATCTCTTCGCCCAAGTCCATAGGACTAAATTTTCATCAAGCGATTAATGCAATCTGTCTGCCCATCAGGCTGCGGACGGTCAGTGGCTGACGTGTTTAATCTAGTATCAAGCACCTTGAATTTCGGTTGCTATGGTTTCGTAAGTTATATTTTGCTGATGTAATATCATGATGTGGCGACGAGAGATGTCATCGCTGGACAGATGAGTGTTACTGAAATCGGCATGGTTTCTGTAACCAAATATTTCGTCAAACGTCGATGACCCTTACCAATACACATTATAAACTCATTCATCTCTTAGTACAAATATCGAGGTGGGGTTAGTTTAATAATGTTAATCTCCACACCCGGTGCCATTTTAGTATCAGAAAAAATAACGGCAAGCGCCGAATCGTATATGCTTATTGTAAGCCAAAAGAAAGCCATATCTTTGGCGCAAAAGCCGATTAAATGAAGGATGAGATGCAGAACAGCAAGAAGAACTGTATTTGGTTCAGTGCTCTCGACTTAGCTTATCGTTATTATTAATTGCAATCAAGAGACATTTTTTTCTACTGCTGCGGTAATTCACCGAGCGGGATGCTCTGAGAGTGAATTGTGTTACCACGAGAACAATTTAATGCACAAAAGACTTTTGATCGTCTTGTAAATTAGATATTCAGTCTATAACGTGGCTATGCTTATATTATTTTACGGTTTTTTCGTGCATAGTCGTACAGAGAGCGGGAATAGAGACGAAGAAAACCGCGCTTCGGCGCAAGGTTCGAATGTATGCTTCGAAAAGCTATTTGAAATTATGAATAAATGTGTTGTAGAAGCGACAGATTTCTTTCCTAAGTTGATTCATAAAGAGGCTGGACCTGTATGCAGAACCTGCGAAGATGAAGGCATCTATGAAATTGTCAGTACATCTATTCCCAGAAATCCTTAAAAAGTGTCTCGTTCAGTCTAATGTCTTGACAAAGTACAGTGTTAGCTATATCAACCTGGCACGACTTCTAATTAATCTCTGTCGCTTTATCGAAGCGCGCGATCGCACACCTGCACTGCCATGTCTTATCTCAGGCTTTCCTGTATTGCAGCACTGACCCACATTACATTCAGCTTGTAGAAGTGCCTTCCGATAAGCACCTCAAGTTGAAAATGCATATAAAATGATACTCGCGGGGGGAACTTGGTTAGCGCTATGTATTGGTGGCTACCATGTATCAGTAGGTAAGCAAATGTGTGAATGGAGCCAAAAGATCAAGACCTTGCCGCACGTGGTGGAACCTATTTAGTATGACCCGTCAGATGCTGGCGGTCCATTGGCAAGGATTTTTTTCGTCTTCCAGAAGTTGGATAATACCATTACTGTACTTTTTGTAGACCGCCCGCCAGCAGATAGCCATAATTTTGGAGACAGACATGTGTAGAGATGACGGTATTATAATTTCTCATCGTGAGGAATCACAATTCGTGGCGTATCCGTCGAATCGGTGCTATAGTACAGCAACCCTATAATGTGCTTTACAGTGATATTTTTAAGGTGTTCAGCGCCTGATTAGACATGTCGACCGCCGACTATACGCAGATAAAGATTATACGAAAGACGTGAGGGCAAGCTGAAACGAGCTGACCCCGCTCATTATGTTTCTGTTATATGCTATAGTAGAGAGATCTACTGTCTTTTACCTCATTATTCATCAATGATTTGGTAACACCACAAAAGTGGCACCAGTTTTAGCGGAGGAGATTCTGTCGATCCAAATCAACAGCCTACACTTCGTAGCAAAACTGATCAATTTATTTCGATGAGATCAGAAACAAGCTGGCGTCGGTACAACAGCAAGGTGTTAAAATATTTCCGCCATTTGAATAGGCAAGGAGTTTGGTATTCGTGCAGCGGGAAGACTGAGATTCCCTCCTTCCAAGCGACTAGGCGTGAGGTCTTAATTGTTACTTATTAAGTGCACTTGCTTGAATTAAACGCAACAGAGTCATAGTGCACAAAAGTATATGCGGTATCTGCTGACGTCAGCAAAATTCGTCATCCTGAAGTCAGCACTTGTTGGTCACTATGACGTGATCAAGGATCATAAAACAGTATCAGGTTGAGGTTCAACCAGACCAGAACCAACATCAGGTTGAGGTTATAGAAGGTTACGCTCAAGTTCACGTAGCAACCAGTCATTTCAGACAGCATAAGTAGGAGTCAATCACTTTTCCACTGTCTCCTTTTCATTTTTCACTCTCCGACAACAGTCTCCTTTTCCATTCTCTACTAACGAAAAATAAAAGTATCCATTAGTTCCAGAAAATTGATGTTTACGAATTTCGAAATTTCGAAAAGGATACACACCCACCCAGTCTTTTCTTTACGTATGTTACAGTAATCAGGATGTTTCGTCATGCTACTCTAGCTTTTCTATGTCTCGCACTAAATCTGAGGACGATAGTGTTCGTTTGTCTGATCGATAGACCATCGAGCAGCTTCACTGCGCTTTGAGGAGGGGCTTTACTTACAGCATCTTTGATAGCACGATGAGCACGCCTAACTGCATGAGATAACGGACCGGAACGTTTAATCGAAGGGCTCGAGGATGAGTCAAATTGCGATTTCTCCGGGTTTAGCATGACATTATCAGGAAGGTTGCCTAAGAAGGCTTCGAGCTTTATTATCTTTCGTTTGAGTTCGCTGGATTGATCATTAGGGAGTGTGAGAGATGTTGACGCTTTGGAGGCAAACACATCGAGCCATTCAGCTCTACTATAGGGTGCTTCGGCTTTGTTCTTCGCGTGAGCGACTTGAGGGTGGTGATTCTGAGATAGTCGTGGTTTCTTGACCTGTATAGGATCGGAATCGGTCGCGGTTAGGCTGTTATGATGTTTGGCTTGGTTGATGAATCGGCCGCCTTCCTTCAAGACATCAGGCTGAAGTTTGTGAGCTGCATCGGTAAGCTGATTGTATTCAATTTTGGCGATCGTCAAGTCTTCTCTATATTCCTGGATTTTTGCTAAAAGTTCGTCGGCTTTTACTTTGAAGTCGGCGGGAGAGCCCAGATTGTCCATGATCATTTTGCTTAGGCCAGATTTACCTATTTTGGCCATCTCGTCATTACTCAATTCTGGCAGAATTAATTTCACTATATCGTTGCTTGGTTTGTCAATGATATCAGCTAAAGTGCTGCGAAATTCATCAGTCGTGGCGTGTACCACGCGGCCATCAATCCCTGTTAAAGACCTTTTGGGTGATGTCTTGGGGTCCATGCCACCGATTTCATTCTTTCGAACATTTGGAAGCTTGATTTGAATGGATTCAGTAGCTGTGCGAGCACTGGATGCGATGAAAAGAGCTGTGACCACGTAGAATGCACCGCGCATGAGGAATCAAGTGGATTTCTTGCTGTATAATTTTGAGATATGATTCTTGAACAGATTCACGTCTAAAAATGTTGTTGTGCACTTTCATATATTTCGGATCAGATATTTTTGAGCAGCATTGCTATTATTTTTACGGTATCACATCTGAGCCTGAACAGTTGTTTGTGCATAGATATGTTTTATGTAGTTAATGATCGTTTTCATATTACTCATTTATACAGCTGTAAGGTCTGGATTTGACTGAAGAGTTACCCACACATGAGAAATTGTTCGACATTGCCACCAAATTCAAGGATAAGCAAAATGCGATTCAAAAGCTAGGCGGCAACACAGATTGTACCCCGTGGTTCGCACTTTGGTACTTGATATTTCACGATTTCGGTACGAAGGCAGAATTCATCACTACCAAAGATGCTAAAGCTCTAACTCCTAAATAAGCTAGCACGACATTTTCGCTGTGATATCTCGTGATCATAGTGTTGAAATACACTTTAATACACTCGATTTTGGGTTTCATACACCAGCGAGGTTGATTTTTACACCAGCGAGGTTGATTTTTCTTTAAAAACCACATATGCGTCAATAACTTGGCCAACGAACTTGCGTCACAATGTGACGTGTGAGGCGCTAGTTCTAGTAAGCTATACAGCAATTCGTCTAGGTTTAAATGATAACTGGCGTTATCCGGTCTCAATATCTTCAAAAGTAGTTCACAAAAGGCACAAACTGCTCAAACGCGTAAGTAAAATATCGTTCACGGAAAACTTATCTCAAGATGCCATGATTTTCAAAAAGCCGTGTATGTTGACGAGGTGGCATCTGCGCTCGATGCTTGTGTGTCCGAACATTTGAGATTTTTATGGTGATATTCTGCCTTTTTAAGTCACGATAATCATCAGGTTTTTGAATTTTGTTGTAGTATTGCTGTTTACCTAATTAAATTTAAGCAAATAATTTTACCAAACTTCTGTCCAAAATTTTGACACTTTAAAATATTCTCAAGTCTATTATACTGTATTGGCAGAAAATAAGGTCAGTTGTGTCATACTCCCTCTGTCTCAAAATAAAACCCGTGTTTTGGAAAAATTCGCAAACATAACGAGATTTTTAACCGGAATTCTATCAATTTTTGTTAGACGCAAAACAATACTCAGTGAGTGCTCCCTAGTTTTTGTGCCCAACCAAAGTTTCTACGTTGAGATATCTACTGCCAAAAATCGAGATTTGGTCCGTCTTTTTTGGGCACCGCTGGTAACATCAAAATGGAGCAATTGGAACCCGTCGCTCTCATGGCCATTGAGGAACATCATGACAGTT
>NW_020189293.1:832030-832238 GCF_900000015.1 Plasmopara halstedii
CAATTTAACAGTTTTGTTGGACGATGTGCTTGTGGGGCGTGCCGTCAGCTACATGAAGTATTTCATAAGTAATCCCCCGCGTTTCGAGCTTGAGAGAACTATTTTAATGGACGAAACCGCTGTTTATTTTTAGGATCCACGAGATACAAGCGTCGACATCACCGGAGCACGCCATGTTGTACTCCGTTCGACAGGGTTTGCATCCATG
>NW_020189293.1:833016-845187 GCF_900000015.1 Plasmopara halstedii
CCGGTTTCTTGAGGCTACTAATAAATAAAAGACCGATCACTATTCGTAAAAATCCGTTAGTATTCAGAGATTCCATTGCACATTGTGTGTAATTATAGTTATAAGTTAAGTACTTATTCTAAGACATTATTTTGTCACCGTAAACATTGTAGCTAATCATAGACTTCAAGATTTGAGTGCTCCAAATTAATAAATAGTGAAAACGAGGAAGATTTCTCGTGCTATTTGATGAACTTGTAATCTAGTTTGATGACTTGATGAATGATGTTGTGCTTACAGACGCTGTAAGAAAATGTGTGTAATGCATACTTTGAGTTATCTATATAAACCAAATGACCACAAAACCGGATTAAAGGCAATGCCTTACCGCTAGCATGATACGAGGACCAACGTACATTCGCGTGCTTTTTTATGTGAGTGACTATCTTCCATCGATATTTATGTTTACTGTCCACGATAATACATGGTAGTAGGCTCTATTCCATATTACGCTCTTCATTAAGACTTTACCGGTATCGCTTCAAATCACATTTTATCAAATCAATTTCTTTCAATTGGTCAATATGCCTAATTACTTCTTCCGACAGGTCGCCCCTTTTCGTCGCCATATTGAACGCAGCTCGTTTCGGTGCATAGTTCTCTAACAGCGCCAATATGCGTAGTCGCTGGGTTGATTCGCTCAAGCGCGGCATCTCTGCGTCTCCCCGACTAGATGAGCCTTCTCCACAGCGTTCTAATGCCACATCTGCACCAACACCAACTTCTAGAATGTCTTCTGTATCGGCTCCAAGCCTCAATGGCACAGAAAATTCCGCCTTTCGTCACAACACTGACCGCTGTGACTGTGTCGGCACTTGCACTGTTGCACGCGTGCTAGAGAATTGTGTGCTGCAAGGTGGTATACACCACACTCATATGCATGTGCTGACGTACTTGGGACGGCCTTTGCGGTCGGAATGCTGCTGCTACCCTGTGGCTATCCAGTGGTTTCGAGCTGTAGGTGATCAGGACAACTTTCAGGTCATTCCTGGAGCTTGCGACGAGTGGTACACACCTACGGCTGATGATATTGGCGCTAGGATACTTGTCAAAGTCATGATTGAAGACGAAGACGAACTGAAAACTAAGATGCTAGAGTACGGACCAATTAAAGAAGACCCTGAGGTTCGCAGTAAAGTCGAGATGTATCTAGAGCGTAAGTCGGTATTATTTATGGGAATTCAAAGCATCTCGATGCAAGACGGCAGTGAATATGTTAACGAGGAGGAAATGAGAGTACGACTTCCGGGTAACGAAAACGAGCAAGAAGTCGACTAACGTCGTGTTAATTTATCTACAGGAAAGCTGGACACTATTAATTGACGATCGAAGAGTACGATTAACGTGTGAATCATCGCTCATTCCGCCCTTCGAAAGCTTATATACGTCAGATGTACAGGTCTGTCAATCTCTTGTTATTTTTGCTTAAAATGCCTGAAGATGTTACTTAACTGTAGCTCGAAATGGTACGCGGTACTCCAAATGAGTTTTATCTTCATTTGGCTGCAGGCTGCTATGTTCGACTACGAGCCGAGTCTAATACGGTGCGGGATATTATCGTTCTTACTTTACGTGCATTCTGCAAGATGGCAGTGGCAGATGAAACAACACACGACGCGTTGGCTCGAGGCTTGTCGCCAATGCTCACGCTACGAAAGATTGCGCAAGAGGACGAAACAAAAAAGCAGCGAGTAGGTGTTAGTGCAAACTTTGGCGGATTGCTGGGATTGAGTTGCATGCTGAGGTTGTACACGCCTTCTCTTACTTTCGACCAGCAGACGCAGGAACTTGCTCCACCAGACTACGAATTGCCATGGAATCGAAGGACGAGTCAGGCTTTCAGCTCAAACCCACCGGAATCGACCGCCACCAGTACAGTCGTTGAAGAGCTTGATGAGTCGCCTAGCTCAAGCCGGCGACCGAGTGAAGCAAGTAGCATTGGGAATGATACTTGGCATCCAGTTGAAGGTATCGATGACTCTCTACTCATGGATGCTGAGGCTCTGATTGGCAATGCTCACAAGATGGGAATCCAGTATCAGATGTTACCTCGCGCTTCAAAACGTATCTCAATTCTCGATATCCCTGACTTGCACATTATTGAAGCCATGGAACATCTCAGCGAACGAATGTTTCCGGTAAGTTCAAATTGTAAGGAGGAAGACAAGATACGACAGCGAGTGCTGCGTCGTCGAGGAAGCACTGGCGACTCGAGTGATAGTGAGTTAGAGAGTCGTTTAGGTAGTGGCAGCAACGCCGGCGGAAGCGTTGTTGCAGAAATGCCAGAAATGATAGATGCAAGTTGTATAGATAGAGCGATTGAAGAATTTATGGCAAGTGACAACAAGGACCGAATGGACGTGAAGACACTAAAGGAACGCTACGTTGCGATCTTTTGTGCACTGCAGCGCGAGCTGAATATGTACAAGCAGCGAGTTGAGACTTTACTCAAGCAGCAAGAGGAGAAAGACGAGGTTATTATAAGTCTGCGGAACGACATTGAGGCCTTACGCAGCGCTCTGACATCTATGCAACTTGCTGATAAGGTGTACGACTTGGTCTCAACAGACTTGCAACAACTTGTCAAGCGTACTGCTGTTGACGCAACAGTTGTCCCTACCATTTCGTACGGATAAAATTATATATGTGCTCCATTCAACGTCAACAGTGTACACTGTTCTTAGTTTTTTAGATTTGTACCCTACTGAAGTAGTAAGCGAATCTCAGAATTTTTCTTCCTATCTTCACCGTTACTACCTGTAGTCAATCGATCATCTACTGTCTCTTCTCCAGCGCTTCAATCCTCTTCGTAAGCGACGCATTCTGTGCAATCATTTCATCCTTTAAATTTCCCACAGAGTGCTGAATCTGCTGTGTGGACTCTTCCACGTCTTCAGACAGTACGTAAAGTCCATATCCAGCTCCCACTGCCACACCAACACCGAACGACATGATGCGCTGCATAAACGAGCTTCCACCTTTTTTTACAACAATTGGAGCAGGCGTAGAGATGGACTTTGCAGCATCTTCCTTGGCGTCTGAGGCAAAGTAGCGCACAAGACGCCGCGACTTGGTCACTTGGCGCAGCATTCGAGTTTTGATTTTGTGAGGCGAGAGATTAAATGTTCAAACATTGTCGCAAAATGTGTATATTTGTGATATAGTCTACAGCAACAAATCACGTAATCTAAAATTCATTTCGTATAGCCGACAAAATGGCAACATCGGATTGTGACGTATGCAGCTATTTAGCAACATGTAAAACATCGTGTGGGTTCCTTGCTTTTCGAGCAGGTTTAGCACGTGTTAAAATTAATGCACTAAAAGCTGCATGTGAGCATCAAATTGGACCGAAGAGTGTCTTTGGAATGCAAGTACGAGACCAATTCATCGACTTGTTGTGGGAAAGTTGCCTGGCAGCGCAGAGAAAACAGGTGCCGGTTGTAACAACCACGATCCCAAAAAGGGTCAATGTCACCACGATGCAATTAAGCGAACCCAGTTTTAAAAAGAAAAAGACTGAAATGGGACCAGTAGATGTGACTGTCACCATGGGTGACATTCAAGTAGTCTCGTCACCTTTTGAGAAAGAGACAACAGCGACTCACTTGGTACTATCGAATCTTGAGAAAGAAGCCGAGCGATTGCGCGCTGACAACCAAAGGTTTGTTGAAAACTTCCAGCAACTTGTCGAGAAGCAAGAGCAACTTGAAAACAAATACGCTGAACTTGCACTGCATGTCAAGCGGTTGCAGTCTCAACAGAATGTGTACGATCGTCTCGTGTGCACTGTGTACGACAAGCAGCAATCTTTTAATAAGAAACCTAATTAACTTAAGTACCATTTCTACAGTTGTAGGTATTTTTGTTTTTGTCGTTCCGACAAATTGAATTCCGTTACTCTTTTCAAGAAAAGGGGTTGAAGAATATTTGTAAGGTGTCGATTTCATGTTAAGATGCAGTCGACCGGAAGCAATATTGGAGCGGATTTGACACAGTTGCAACGGGAATACCGCAATATGGAATTGAATCGAAAAGTGTATGCGGAGGAGACTCACCAAGTGATGCGGCGACAACAAATGGTGATAGAAAAACTTCGTAAGGATAATGAAGACATGAAGGCCGAACTAAGTCTGGCAGAGCGTCATTTGAACGAAGGGGCAATCGCTCAACAACAAGAACAAGTCAATCGTTTGCGCGACCAACTTGACAATTACAATCGTAAGAATATTTGCGAGGCAAAGAGGTTGGAAACTTTAACGCAGCAGATCCAAATAATGCGACACAAAGTGTTACACCAAAAAAAACACATGGGTGGCGTTAATGCTGCGAAAGAGAATCAACAAATGGTACACAAACAGATTCGGATTCTTGAAAATCGCTTGGACAAGTCGTTAATGAAATTTAATGAGACTCTCGCACAGAATAAAGTATTGCGTGAAGAAATTGACAACTTGAGAAGAGAGCGGGTGGTGTTTGATACTATTTATCGCAAATTAGAGCGCGAACATGGCGAAAAGAAGCGGCAAATGGCTCAAACAATTGAGTCAAGCAACCAAGTCTACGAACAGCGCGACGCTGCGCAAATTGAGTTGCGATCTCTTCAAGATGAAAGCCGTGCTGAACTTGATATACATCGACGAGCATTGTCCGAATTGACAAAAAAGCTGGAAAAAAGTAAAGTTCATGCAAGTGGTTCAGCGAAGCATCGACGTGGTTTTTTGAATGGTGAAAGTGCTGGAATTGTGGCATTTGAGGATGAAATTGAGACGAAGCAGAAGAAGCAAAAGGGGACGTGGGGGATGGCGAAGGAAGAGGTGCATGTTCAAGTCTCAATTGAACGTGTGCAGAACTTTGAAGATGCATTTTTGAAGATCAGAGCAGCAACTCAAATCAACGATCTGGATCAACTTGTGACTTCTTTCATCAAGAAAGAAGACCAGAATTTTTCATTGTTCAATTATGTCAACGAACAAAATAATGAGATTGAGAAGCTTGAAGAATGGAATGAACTACTTCGTGACGAAGAACGTGGTCTGAGTGGCAACACTGACTCAGCAACTGAAATTAGAGAAGGTAAAAACATCAGGCAGCATAAACAGGTGCTGTGTGATCTCGAGACGCGACTTGCGCACACCGAACAGGCGGCTGAAAAGTGCGAAGCTCGTTGTGCTGAAGCGCAACAGCGTGTTGATGCGATCAAAGGTGCCATTCACCATTTGTTTACGAAGATTGAGTGCAATACTCATCTGATGGTTGAATTGGTGGGGGATTCAAATGTTACTGATGCCAATTTGATGACTTATTTGGGTGTCATTGAGCAAAAGACAAACGAAATTTTGCAACAATACGCTGCACTTGTTGCCATAGATGTTCAATCGAACAAAGTCCAAAGTGATATTCTTGATCAAGCAGCTTCAGTAGCAGTTGGTGCTGCAGGTGGCACGAACGGAGCTGTCGCAAAACTACACTCGATTCTTGGCGTTCGGCCAATTGCTCCTATGGGACAAGAGCCATTGCAGATCAATCCGCCTAACTTAAACGATTACTCGTCAGATGAAGGCGACACGGATGATGGGATGCATCCCTTCACCCGAGACGAGCTGAAAGCTCGCACGCTTAAGGGTATGCGTCGCACAAATCACGCAAATGTTATGCAATCAGGAACCACTAGCAGCACAAATAATCATACCAAGAGAGGGGTTGCAAGCATGGCTTGTGTAGATCACTCAAAGAGCCGCAAATAATTTCATTCTTGCCAAATATTACTATCACGTTCGTGCATTTTGCGGGGTTTCAAGCTTTACCTTGTAATATTGTTGTTCCACGAAAAGCATTGTTCCACTCCAATGCCTTATTGGTCTATTCAGCTTCGCAATAGAGATAAAGTCTTGAAAATGGCACTCTTACATCTAAATGCACTGCACAGAAAGGGCAAATGGCGCGACCATTTGGCATGAGCAAAGCTGAATAGTGATGCGCAAGTTTTGTACTGATGGCATGACCACATGGATTGAACACACACTCAGGAATCGCGTGCTGCTCTTCTGTCGACTGAAATTGCGAATTCTCTTTCAGCAACAGCTGTACAAGGGATCCTGGCGTTCGACAAAGGGGACATGTGTGCGAATTAGCAATTCGTTCTTCATACCCAAATACATGTCCACACGCCGAAAAAACATGCGGTATCTGGTCAAGAGGGACTTTTTCTCCCGGAGCTGTGCGACTGAACCGCAAGGTATGCAGTTGAACTGGACACTGGACATTTAACCGTTCTAGTTGCGTACTAATGGACGATAATGTCGCTCGTCTATAGACAATTGGTGTTTCCAAAAGATCATTGCCCTCCACATTTCTCTCAAGTTCCGAGCGATATGACGTTTGAAACTGTAGTTGCACACCTCCAAGATCAATCACTGCCCCATCAGTTAAAATAGGTAGAATCTCTCGAGCACCAGTTGCTGGTCGATTAAATGCACCACTTCGCGATTGCAAAGTCACGCCATTTCGTCGTCGGTCTAAATTTGTGCTCGATGGTGTATTTAAAGATGTTTCTGCAGCTTTTGACTCAATGGAATACAATCTTCCATTCACAGACACTTCGAACCATTGTTTGTGAGCTGGAAGCCACACACGAACCCCATTTTTCGTCAATCCATCAACAGGCAGCTCTCTTGCCTCCTGAATATCCACTTGGAAGTGCTCTAGAGATCCAACTTCACTCGTTTCATCAATATAATGTTGTACTGTATTAACCGCGTGATTGTTGCCATTTTGGCCCATGACTTTGTCCACATTTTGTGACTGCTGCATCAATGTTTTTACGACACACATATGATCAGACCCCAATCGTTTCGACCAGACACCACACCGTGCGCAGTGTTTTAGTGCATGACCAGCTGTGCTCATCCGTCGAGCAGCATCGAAACCTCCTGCAAAGATATAACACTCATATGGTGGCTCACGTGAGCACAAAATTCTCGCTGCATAGCGTGATATCGTTCCGGACGCCCCAACACGTGGCCCAGGGATTACAAAGTCGTTTTGGGCGCATGGCATGCGACCAATTTGAAACATATCAAAATTGGGGTCTGCATGAAATTCTGTGACACTGGTACATGGGTCTCGATCATTCATAGGAAGACACAGCAGGTATGACAAGACTGATTCGCCTTCAGATTGGTTGTTAACGGCCCGCGCCGTCTCGATACGTTGCATGATGCGTGTGGTTACATTCTTGAGGTCTTTCGCTCGATGTTTCTTATGCTCTGGAACCGGAAAAACGTAATGAAAACGACGCAAACGCACGCCGTTAGCTCGTGCTCGCTTTTTAAGCACGTAATGCGCATTCTGACCACCCAGCGGCTTCCACAGTTGGCCGAGCGAGCGTTTGCGACTCAAAGACGCCTCGTCGTTAGCATCTGCGAGACCAAATGAGGACGAGATCAAGTCCGTACTTTCATTGGGTGGATGACGAACCATGTCCACGCGGTAGCTGCTGTAGCCGAGCACAACAAAGCGTCCATATTCCATCCGAAAAATAAATGGGATGGCAGAGTCGATAAATTATTTGTATTTGTATGCAGGATGGACTAACTTTTATCAATATCGGGTTAGGTCACAACATGTACATTATTATTCAATCTTACGTTATCGTGGCCTTGATAAATTCCGGCCCATGATTTTTTGTCTTCATGACTATGGAGGAACCTCGTCAAGTGAATGTGACTGAGAAAACATATCGCTGTGAAAAGTGTCGTGTTCTTCAGAAGCCTCAAAGTCGACCGGCGCTTCCTGAAGCTTTTCAACGACCTGTGAAAACCGCATCAGCGTGTCCTGCATTATAAGTTAGACATGAATTAAGTTTTAGTTTGTACATAATTCTACCATAATGGCAATGCTCTTGAGCTCCATCGTCTGATCAATTCGCACTGAATTTCGTGGCCCTGAAGCCATGGAGCGTCTGGATGTAATCAAAATCTTACAGCCTTTGGAAGTCGAGCTGCTACCTAAAATGTCGTCCGAGGATTTAAATGTTTTTTCCAATGTGCGTTGAAAATTTAAAATTGTGAGCTTCATGCTCTCGAACTCATGGACAATCACCAAATGCTCCGGTGACAGCGCAAAAGGTTCAGGTTCGCGAGCTGCGGGAGGCTTTGTTACTTGCTTTTGTTGCGACAAGATGGTCATCGTGTTGTTTGTATGCCATGACACCGACGAACCACCCTAAGTATACGTACGACAAGTGAGCAGCAAATCGCTTTTTAATTTCTCAAGTTTTCCCCACCTGTTTGACAATCATTTTCTCCATGTGTTTTTCGTATAAGGCGTAAAATTGTTTGCCAACCAGCGATAATGGCATCGCTGAGTAAATAGTAGCAACGATGATGACAAATATGTCAAAGAACTTGCCAATCGAAGTTCGTGGCACGAGATCGCCATAACCGACCGATGTCAATCTGTAAGCACATTGCTTCATGTTAATACATTATGAAATTACGATATTTACGATGCCTTACGTAGTATACGAGAGCCAAGTTGAGTGAATCATGTCAATGATTGTCGATTTTAAACGATCTTGAATCAAAATTCGCTTCCCAAGTGGAAGTCCATATGCCAGCTCGGGTGTGAGAACGTTTTCGTCCCACCACATACAAATTTCCCCAACAAAACATTCCTTGCCACGTTCAATCTCGTAAAATAACGCGCCAGCTATGATACATCCTGTAAATAGGAAAAAGAGCTATGACGATAAATCGTGAGTTCAAATAAGTTTAATGTGGTTATAAAAACTAACCGGAATGACGAGAGGTTTCCAAATTCGCATCGCCGTATACACTAATAATTTTGTGCCACGGAAATGCTATACAAAAGAGGATGTGTTAAATTCAACTACAACCTGATTAAAAACTAACTATTTACCCTTGTAAGCTTGAGGATGCGCAAAATCTTAAGCATACGAATAGTTGAAGAAAAGGACGGTCCTGCGGCAACAATGGCGAAGTCTGGCTGTATACGCGTGACAATCAGTTCAAACACCTCACTGATAAACGGTATGATTGCAACGACATCAAAAATGACGTAGACATTTCTCCAAAATTGTTTCCAGTTAGGCGATACATAAAATCGAAGTACCAGCTCTAATGTAAACACAACACCAAGCCACCATTCAAAGAATATCCAATATGGCCCCATGTCAAAGATCATGCGATATGTCGCCCGACATTGTGGGCGATAACACACACTATTAACACCCGCTGAAAAAAAAACATCAACACACGCCAGTGCGGATGAATCCAAAGAGCCGAAATTTAAACCATTTCCATAGCAAGTCCTGGACTCAGTTTCACGGAAGCAGGAGAAACTAATTTGTTGAGTGAAATCACTTGATCCATTATTAGAGCGCAAAAAACAGGCAGGGTCCATAGCATTCACCCCAGTGTCCCGGCAGTAACTTTTAGCAACGGCTTTGCAGCCGCGGGTTTCCACACCACTAGCTGCTAGCTCACGAAGGGATTGTGAAAAAAATAACATGGTACTGAATAGGGCGACTGCAATGATCGTTTGATTCACTACGCTAGCAAAACGTGACGAATCTGGTACTTCGAGAAGCAACCAAATCCGTCCTCGAAACGTTTGTGAAGCGGTACTTGGGTCCAAAATGACTGGATGATGGGCCGAGAGTACCCTCGCCTTTGTCATAGCTCTCTTTGCCGTTACATACATCTTTCCCAGCACACCGTGACCATCAGAAGTCAGGTCTGTGTTGAAGGTTGTTCTCTGTCGAGGAATAAATAATCGCAGCAACTGAATAGCTTCTGAGTGGGCCTCTAGCAAACGGTTAGTACCCTCCTTAATTGTTTCCAGGTAATTCCTTTCGAGCTCCAGCAAATTTACAGTCAATGTAATGGATCGGGAGGCTATACGCGTGATTTCGAGAATATTGCTGTGTGTACCAGACCAAACATTCAATATTTGGTACTGAATATCACAAAGTCGCTTTGCGTGAGTGTGGAATGTTTGAGAATTAAAAGGAACGAGTGATGCATCAAGAAATCGAGCTTTCTTTTTCTTTTTGGTCAGCTGAAAGCTTTCGTATGTCAGCTGGAAGTTGTTCCCAATGATTGCCACAGGCATGGAAAAATAAATCTGCCCAAGAATCATGGCAATCATTGTAAGTATCAGTGACCCCGGATTTTTCAAGGATGGCACTTGGTTGCCGTAGCCGACAGTTGCAACCCTGATACAGCTCAAGATTAGTCAATAGAATTGTAAAAATGCGTATAAGACACGTACGTGACCATGACAAAGTATGCAGCGTTGAATATGTCAGTAAATGTGCAAGTCTCAACATTAAAACAGGGCTCAGCGTAATAAATGGCTGTGGCCAACACCATAACCAAGGTAAAGAGAAAAAACATAGTGATGCTTAAAGGACGCAAACTAGCCTTGATAGCTTGATAAATAATCTCTGTCTGCTCGTAATGACGCAATATGGAAGCCAGTCGAATGGTACGAACAAGTCGGAGTAAATTCACTTTCGAATCGAACCCTTCAGCTCCAAGAGCTTTCAGCAATTGTGAAATATACCATGGTGACAATCCAATCAAATCAAACCACATACATGGATCTCTGACCAGACTTCGGATTTTTCTTGTCTTAAAGATACGTCCAAGAAACTCCAGGGTGTAAACTCCCGTGAAAAAATTGTCGCAAACAACGTGAAATTCCTTGGATGGCAAGTAAGGGTACCCCGGATCTGTACTTCCAAAGTTTGGCCCATCACATGTTTGCATGGCAAGAGCTGCAATCCCTGATAGAATGAGAACAAAAATGGCGATGTTGAGTCGCCGACCCCAGAGTGACACTGGAGGCAAGAAAAACAAATATTCGATCTCTTTTTTTGTGCGAAAGTAGACCATGTGATAAATGGTAGGATCACCTGTGTGCTGTGTCTTTCGAGCGGGTTTCACAGCCTGAAGATTTTTTGACGATACATAAATTTTCTGCACTGTCATTCTGGTTTTCACTACTGTTTCCAGATTAGTATCGAGGCTGGTATCGCTCTCTGGTGCGTCGCTGAAGATGCTATCCGAAAAAACTGGATGAACTCTCGAAAGCCGAGGCTGATCATTTCCAGAGCTTATTCGCTTAAACGACAATCGCGTCGAAGAGGGACCATTTTTTTCATCTCCCATCACGACATTTTCACTTGCATCCGTTCCCGATGGTGTCATTGTCGTAATATGGTTGCGCATATTTACCTCGGCCTTCTGTGGCGTGTAATTATTAAGTCTGGATATACTCAATCTACTTGTCGAGGGAGCTGATTCATCTCTCTCTGAATTACAAGTGAATGGCTGTTCGCTTTCTTCTTCATAAGCAGAAATTTCCAACTGTCCAGGTAATATCGCTCTCTTCGAATTTTCTGGCTGTTTATCAAGACGAGACACTGCCGTGTAACTTTCATCGGACATTGGACGCCACTCTGATAGTAATTCGATGTCTCCAGAGTCTGTGTGGCCAAGCTCCCGAAGTCAAAACTTTTTTTGCTCAGGGCTAATGACGACGTGCATGAAGCTGCTTACACACGTCTGTGTTGTGTAACGTCGTAAAAAGGCTCTGCGCGGCGTAACGCTTTACCTTGCAAGTAAAAATACGCTTACTTCAATGCACTGACCATCACTCTTTATTTATAAATATATATTTCTATTTTATAAAGGGTTATTTCTTACGAGCATGAGGTTTTTTGTGTGGCTGGCTGAGCTGGTTCACTGAGTGCCTCCATTCGTGCGCTTCCGCATTGATCTGCCTCACTTGTAGCACTGGACATACGTCGTCATGGCAAGCGACAAGAGCCTGAAGATGAAAGTCAGAAAGAGTAAGACCTGCGTCAGCAAGTGGCCTTCTACAAACCCGTCGTCTTGTTCGCGCTCGGTGCCTGCAGCAACGTACGTCTGCCCAGTAATCTACTATTGCATTCATTTATACTCACACATATTCTTTCTATGCACATGCAACAGTAATGAAAAATTGCAGAACCTCGTTTCGCCGCATCTTGACTCTTTTAACTTCTTTTTGACCGAAGGGCTAGACTTAGCGGTTGCCGACATGTGCAAAGTGCCTGTGGAA
>NW_020189293.1:845197-845399 GCF_900000015.1 Plasmopara halstedii
ATTAACTGAGAGAAGGAGAGTGGAGATAACACCACTCAATAACTGTTGACGAACGAATGCGCGGCCACACGTCTAATTTACATGCATAAGTACTACATTTTGTTCGTTTACCAGATTGTCCTCATTCTCAAGGTGTGGAGCCACGATTGATGGTTCAATCCCTCCAAGGGACAAGGTTTGATCACACGGTGCTTAGGGCTCA
>NW_020189293.1:845409-848293 GCF_900000015.1 Plasmopara halstedii
CTTTGTGTTTGGCCTGCCGAAAAATTCGGCAGACAACACGGGTGTCGCGGTATTCGTTGACCGGATGAGCAAGATGGCTCATTTGACGGCGGTGCAAGACACCATCGACGGAGTTGGTTCAGCAACGCTGTTCGTGGATCGTGTTTTACGTCAACACGGACTCCCAGAGTCGATAGTCGATTGTCTCTGATAGACACCTTCGTTTCACGACAATTTTTTGGTCGACTATCTTCAAGGTGCTCGGCACCAAGTTGGATATGTCGACAGCGGATCATCCGCAGACCGATGGTCAGATCGATAGGGTGAATCGCGTCAACGAAGACGTTCTTCGCAGCGTCTGCGCTGAGACGCCGAGGCGCTGGAGCGTCATGTTGCCTCTCGTAGAATTTGCACTGAACGATGCAGTGCATTCGTCTACCGGCTACATGCCGTTCTACGTGAATGGGTTGATTCACCCTCGCGTCCCGCTGACGCCGCCATCCCATGGCTCAGGGTTTGACGGGGGAGGAATATTCGAGCGGCTAGCTGATGTCAGCCCCCTCACCATCCGTAAAGAAGTCGATGATTTTTTTGTCTACCAGACTGAGTGTCCTTCGACACGTTCGCGATTCGATGGCTGAAGCCAAGACCTGCAAAAAGAATATGCAGATGAAAAGGGAGAAGCAAAGTGGAAAGCTTTACCTGTACATCGAGGTCCCCGACATGGTTTTACTAAATACTAAAAACCTGCCTACACATGCAGCCTCTGCTGTCTTCAGGACGAAGCTTCGTCCACGGTTCATCGGACCCTTTAAGGTTGTGGCCAAGTGGGGCCTAGCGTATACGCTGAACCTCCCAAAATGGATGCGTACCCACCTGGTGTTTTACGTGGGCTTGCTCAAGCCGTACCGGGATCCGGAGCAAGTGAACGCGGAAGCGGATCCCACGGGCCCTCGGCCACCCAGAAGTTGAACCAGCAACTGGTTCTGAGCACGGAGTGCAACAACCTCCATTTCTAATGGCGCCAAGCGCTCTAACGTCGCATGTAGCGACGGATTCGCCTGCTTTACGGCTAGGATTCGCTCCGACAGAGCGCGATAGTCCTCTAGGCGAGTCAGCCGGCGCACGACGTGCTTTAAAGCGTCAAGAGCGTTCGCACAGCGATATGCTCCTTCAGCATGACGCCCAGCGGAGCTCCGATCACGAAAGACCTCGTCCTCAAGAGCTCGAAGAGCATCACGACTCACCGGACGGCTGTCGCACCGGTCGTCAACGCCCGTCACCGACTCTTCTCGATGGGAGCGGTGACGTCCGCTATCACGTGGAACGTCTTGTGGGACGTCGTCGTCACCAGGGTCAAACCCAATATCTGATGATGTGGCGGGGATATTCCGACTCCGAAAAGTCGTGGGAGTTTGAGGCGCCACTTCGGCAAGATTGCCCAGTCGCCGTGGATGCTATTGATCGGAAAGATCAGGACGTCCCGCGTCTTCAGACGCCCCGCACTTCCCGGCAATAGCCAGGTGAGTAAAAGGGCCATGAGCTGAGCTCAAGTAGTGGCCCTGACCTCTTGCGGTCGCAGACACAGAGCTCGCGGGAGCATAAGGGGTTAGCCCATGCATAGCAATGAGATAATCCGAAGGAAGTCGACGGCGTGCCTTGGTTTTGACAATCTCAAATCGGAGGTGTCGCTCCACACGCACGTCCACTTCCTTGTGGCTCAGCTGTAGATTACACAGTGAGGAAAGTTTCCGGTGCCGTTGCACCCATCCCTCAAAGTGTGCTTCGTCATCTGTAGCGCTTTTGCCAGGGGCGAGCACTACAGGTATCGTCCGCATTGCGGGTACACGAGAACCACCTCGTTGAGCACGTAGACGAGTGCGATAAACGTCCAGCACAGTTTTTTGTGGGACCAAGAATCGAGCTCGAAGAGCTTCCCGTGTGGCAAGTTCATCTTCCGTTCTAGCCAAAGGCCCAATGATATGAACGCGTAACGATCAAGTTACCGCGCCCGTCGCTTCCACAGCGGGACCCGCTGGGCGGAAGCCATATTCCACACGAGGGTCAATGACCGACCGTGGATGGGCGTGCTTTAGAGACGCCTTATGGGCAGCTTCAAGCTGCCGCCTCTGAGCCCCGTCGAGGTCATTGGTGATTCACTCACGTTCCTCGGTTGACGAGAAGTCAGGGAGCGGACATGGGGTCCGCAAGGCACAAGCAGGGCTCGTATCACGCCGCTGGCGCAGCTCGCCTTCCTCGTCATCCCATTCGGGAAAAAGAGTGTCAGACTCAAAGTCGACCACATCCTCAACGAGGCCACTCGGCATGAAAGCGTGCGCGGAGCGCGACGTTTGTGTTCATCGAGCCTAGGATATACACTACTCGGTGCCGCGGACGCACTGTCCGACGTCGCACCGCGTGCGGGAGACGAAGTTGGGCTCTGCCCGTGCTCGCTGTCAGAACCAGCGAGACTTGATGATTTTCGTGTCGTGGACACAGGGCGCATTGAGCAAGGAAGTTGTTAAATTCCAACAAATTAAGTTGCAGTGTCAAGCGGACACGCGAGCCTCGTTGAAGCAATAATTGATTGGAACTGTAAATGTTCTCAATCTTAATAGGAGAGGGTGTAACGGGGCTACATATACCCAGGTAACAGATGAGTGTGTCGCACGAGATGTGCATGGTGTGACCACACCCAAACAAGAAAACGCTACGGGGCTAGGAAGCCAGTAGTTATGCATTTATCTGGATTTTACTACATATATTTAGTATATTCAGGGAAATTTAAACATTTAAAATTAGGTGGCTTTGCCGCGGATATAAATAAATAAAAATCAGTTTTGGATCTTAAACGGAAGAGCTAATTAGCCTTGGGTAAGGCAATAATTACTCTTGGAGTAAGCGG
>NW_020189293.1:851394-851564 GCF_900000015.1 Plasmopara halstedii
AGAGCTCCACGTACGTGGTCTGTACAACTCCCAGTTGTTGAGTTTGCGCTCAACAACGGGTGCACGCGTCCACCGGGTTCACGCCGTTCTACTTAAACGGCTTTCGACACCTTAAAGTGCCTCTAACACTTAGAGGAGGCACTCCGTCTTGGGTTTTAAGTGGGGGAGAG
>NW_020189293.1:852220-852699 GCF_900000015.1 Plasmopara halstedii
ATTTCGTTCACAGTCGTGTGGAGCACGGGAGGGCGGATGAGGCGAATCACATCGTTCATTCAAGTGCGGTGCTCGAGTGCATGCGCACGAATAAACTGTGAGTCATTGCAGACAAGTGCATCTTTGGCGCAGAAGAGATTCCCTTTTGGGGGTACTTCATTGGAAAGCGTGGCCTTCGAGCGTATACCGCTAAGGTCAGGGCCATTGTAGACTGGCTGGCTCCAAAGAACCATAAGGACTTGCGTTAGTGGCTTGGTCTCACCAACTACTTGCACAAGTACAGCGTAAACTATGCAGAAATGGACCGACCATCATCCAATCTCCTTAAAAGGATGCGGAATGGTGTTGGAACACCGAACATCAGGAGGATTTTGACGGGGTCAAAGATAGCCTTCTGCATGAACCAATACTGGCGCTGCCGGACCCTGATCGTCCTTTCAGCGTCGTCTGTGACGCTTCGGACTTTGCCATCGGCTGTG
>NW_020189293.1:852709-853578 GCF_900000015.1 Plasmopara halstedii
GTCCTGATCTTTCTGATCAAAAGCGTCTACGGCGTCTGGGCAATTTTGCCGAAGTGACGCCTCAAACTCCCACGAGTTTTCGGAGTCGGGATATCCCCGGCACTTCACCGGATATTGGGTCTGATCCTGGTGACGACGTCGTCTCACTAGACGTTCCACGTGATTGTGGACCTCACCGTTTTCATCGGGAAGAGTCGGTGGCGGGCGGTGACGACAGGGTAGACCGCCGTTCGGTGACTCGCGATGCTTTTCGAGCCTTTGAGGATGAGATCCTTCGTGATCGGAGCTCCGCTGTTGTTATGCTGAAGTAGCATATCGCTGTGCGGACGCTCTTGATGACTTAGAGCGCGTCATGCGCCGGCTGCCTCGCCCTAAGGACTATCGCGCTCTGTCGGAGCGACTCCTAGCCGTGGATTAGGCGAATGCATCGCTGCAGGCACCGGTGGGGCGCTTGGCTCCATTAAAGGTGGAGGCTGTTGCACTACGTGCTCATAACCAGTTGCTATTTCAGTTTCTGGGTGGCCGAGAGCCCGTGGGATCCGCTCCGACGCCAAAGCTTCCACGTTCACATGCACCGGATCCCGATACGGCTTGAGCAAACCCACGTAAAACACCGGGTGGGTGCGCATTCGTTTGGGAAGGATTGGCGTATACGCTAGGCCCCACTTGGCCAGAACCTTCAACGGTCCGTTAAACCGTGGACGAATCTTCGTCCGGAAGATAGCAGAGGCTGCATGTGTTGCAAGGTTTAGAGGTTGATAAAACCAGGTCTCAGACCTTAAAAGCTTTCCACTATGCCTCTTCCTTTTTTATCTGCATGTTCTTTCTGCAGGTCTTGGCTTTCAGCCATCGCATCGCGAACGTGTCGT
>NW_020189293.1:853588-854411 GCF_900000015.1 Plasmopara halstedii
TATAGCGAATGCATCCCCAAGCCTGTTTTCGTGTCTTGAACAATGAAGAACATGAGTGCAGGTGACCGCATATCTTTCTCATACCCACAACTGCAGCGACAAACATCTGAATCCAATTGAACTTGATATATCTTTGGAGACGAACATCCATGCGCAAAGACAGAGACGATAAACGATGCCGACGAATATTTTACGATCTGTAATCCTGACAACGACTTCATCCTCAGACTCATTTCACTTTCTGCATGCTTTGACAGTTCTCCCCACTTCCATGACGGAGATTTGTTTTTGGCCCATTTTTTTCAACATAACGCTCTAATGCGAATAGGCAATCAAGCACAGGTAATTGTCGAATCCCCTTCAAACTATTATTGACAGATTCAACATTGCTTGACGTCAGTGTTCCAAATCGGTGGCATGGGCTGTAGCAGATAGACCATTTCTCTTTTCCAACATCGAGAAGCCAGTCAAGAGCACGTGCATTCAAGTTTTGTAACTTGGTGGCCCTCAAATTGAAATCTTGGGTGGTCAGTGCCTTTGCAAGTGACCAGGCAGCATCCTTGAGCACAACTGACTTGAATTTCTTGTTAAAGTTTTCCATTAAATGACGAAAACAATAAAAGTGATGCACTTCAACTTGTAACTTTGCCAAAGCTGGGATCAGTCCTTTATCACGATCAGAAATGATGAAGGATGGTAGAACTGTCAAATTTGAGAGCAAGAGCTGGGGGAAAAAACCAATTATCTTCGTTCTCTATCGATACTATAGCAATACCAATTATTTGAATTTCACCGTTGCCATTTCTGAAGCAAGCGACTAAGA
>NW_020189293.1:854421-869022 GCF_900000015.1 Plasmopara halstedii
TTCGATCAAGACGAAACGAACAATTCAATTTGTTGACTGGTGTCCAACGGGCTTTAAGTGTGGTATTAATTATCAACCTCCAACTGTGGTACCTGGTGGTGACTTAGCTCGTGTGCAACGAGCCGTAGCCATGATCTCAAATACGAGCGCCATCGCTGAAGTGTTTTCTCGTATTGACCACAAGTTTGACCTGATGTATGCGAAACGTGCGTTTGTTCATTGGTTTGTTGGTGAAGGAATGGAGGAAGGTGAATTTTCAGAGGCACGTGAGGATTTAGCGGCATTAGAGAAGGACTACGAGGAAGTATCAGCTGAGACCGCTGAAGGTGATGAAGAAGATGGCGTGGAATATTAGAATCGAATACATTTTAAGGTGCTGATTAATTGCATAAGTATTTTGATATAAAAGTAAAATCCGAGTCTATGATTCCACTACTTTGAATTTATTATTTGTCGAAACTAAGTGGTGGTGCCATGCTGTCTGAAGCCAAGCGCGAAGTTGTGTTAACCAGAGGAAGCACCGATCAATCGTTAAAAAGGATAAAAACCATTGCAGACCACGATAATGATTCTACTTTTGGTCCATGTAGCCCATGCGAACGACTGAAGCATCCACACGGTGTAAAGCCCATCGGCAATTTTTTTGAGGACACGATCAATGGCGTCATGGAGTGTCGCACATCTGGTCTGGGTCGCCTTGCCATGTTGCAAGATAGTCAGCTGCTGTTGCTGCTAAATCATCTATCAGCAAAAGACTTAGCAATCTTGGCAGCTTGTAGTCGTTCAGCGTATGTGTATAGTATGCATGACGAGCTGTGGCGAGTGTTGGTGCTCGAAGAAATGAAGGGAAATTTTATACCAAATCAAACGTGGCGAGCCACGTATGTAATGACTAAATTTGGGGATAAAATGAGGACAGGAAATCCAATACGAGTCCAAGGAGTTTATTCCGACCTACTGTTTCAGTCATTTTACTGCTCTGTGGCGCCAATTGATGACGCATGGCTCGCTGTGGATAATATTCAGCGTCGTAGTGCTAAGACTATGACCGTTGCGGATTTCAAAAGCATGTTCGAACGTCCAAATGTACCAGTGATTATTACTGATGCTATCAATGATTGGGCAGCATTACACAAGTGGACGGATAATTATCTGAGTCATGTTTGTAAAGAAAAGACGTTGTATGCTGGTGGATTCCAGTTTCCAATCGAGAAGTATTTTGATTATTGTCGAACATTACTGGACGATCAGCCACTTTTTGTGTTCGACAAAGAGTTTGCGACAAAAGTACCTCAATTGGCTCAAGATTACACTGTACCCGCTTATTTTCAAGACGATTACTTTGCACTACTGGGAGAAGATAAGCGACCCGATTATCGCTGGCTTATTATTGGACCGAAAAAGTCTGGTTCGAGTTTTCATATCGATCCGAATGCCACAAACGCATGGAATGGTGTAATTCGTGGAGCCAAAAAGTGGATTATGTTTCCTCCTGGTAATGTTCCGCCTGGTATTCATCCTAGTGAAGATGGTGCTGAAGTGTCTTCGCCCATCTCCTTGATGGAGTGGTTTGTAACATTTTACAAAGACGTACAGAAGTTACCTCCTCATTTAAAACCTGTGGAAGGAATATGCAAAGAGGGCGAGATCGTATTTGTTCCCCATGGTTGGTGGCATACTGTGCTCAACATTGATGAGAGCATTGCGATTACACAGAACTTTGTAAGCGCAAATAACGTGAAAAATGTAGTCAGATTCTTAAAAGAGAAACCAGAACAGGTTTCCGGTTGCTCAATAGAGCAGCGCTCGAAGCTGAGTAGTACATTTCAAGATGTGTTATCAAAAAACTTTCCTGATCTTCATGCGAATGTTGTGAGGGAATTAAAGGAAGAAGAAGTGCGCAAGCATCGAAAATCAAAATGGGAAATGCTTATGTGCGGAGAGCATGATAGCGACAAAGCATCTTCTTCTTTATCAAGCAATAATCTACTTTCAAAGGAAAGTACCTTCAGCTTCGGCTTCAATTTTGATTAAATTTACAATGTATATTGTATGTTGTGACTGATGGTTGATTGCCAACGAAGCAAACAACTCCTCACTCGAAGTATGATGCTGTGGTGCATTATGCCTGTTAGCTCCGTGATCTATGTATATTGTGTTAAAAGCCGCTGACACCACGTTTGTGACCTGGCGATTACAAAGAATAGTATAATGCATAGTCTCATGTTCGTTGGGTGCAGTAGAAGTGCTTCAACATGTTTAGACTACCCAGACACATCATTTTGACACGAGGAATGCATCATATAAAAAATTTTGCGCTATCAAAAACAATTGTTTTATGAACTGTTATTTTATTCGGTAAACTACCAAGTAATTTATTCCAATATCGATTTATTTTCTATCGCTGTGCAATACACTGTGTAACCATCTTACTCGATTATTACTTATGCAACGCTCTGTGCTCGCAGCACATCAAAGACTTGGACAAGGCCATGGTGTCCACTGATTGTCTCGATGCTTGGGACGACTGCTTTAGCTTTTTCAAGGGCAAAAGTCCATACCAGACCACGAGACAAACCAAACTTTCGCATTTTACACGAAATCAGCGCGTCGCGTGGAAGTTGTTAGGGGCCCTTGGCATGTGAGACCATACGACATTTATCGAATTTGTATGTGACGTTACTTATGTGCTTATGAATTTGCCATTAGTTTTATTTGTAGTGTTTTTTTTCAGTGCTTGTGCTTGTCATGGGAAGGTTACTTTAGTGACGGTCGAGAGGTGACACCGCCTTTGCTATTATATGGCTCATTGTCAGCTTTGTCCTCTGTTATAGCAATGTGGGTAAGAAGAAATGACTTTTCAAAGTCACAAACAAAACATTTTTTAATTAATGTTGCTACAGATCGCGGCAGTTCATTTGTACCAACCAACATTCAATGGACCTCGTATACTACTTCACTACCGACGATCATCAGCCTGTTCATGGGAAATTTTAGATTGGGTCTTTTTTGAAGGCTCAACCACTTCAACTGTAGTGTCGTTTGTCGTATTCTGGTGCGTACTATCTTAATCATGGCAAGTATCTTGCTTAACTTAACATTTTATGATTACCAGGGTCGTGACGTTGCCATACTCAAAAGTTTCGCTACCAGCTTTACATGCATTTGGTGTTGTGGCGCATTTTATTATCGTGTCGGTGGATTTCTACTTTACAGCGCCGCTATTTAAAACGAATCACGTGCTATTAGTTCTCATGTGGCCAGTCTTTTGGATTTTTGTTCAGTATTTGTGGGTCATCAGTGGACACCAGCCAACGAATGATTTGTTTAATTTTCATTCCGCGGCGTCTCCCGTCTCAACGCTCATGTTTTTTCTGGCTACCGTTGTCATATTCTATACTCTTCTTTGGTACTCGCGTCACTTGCAGCGTATTTCAGACAAGGCTGCAGAAACAGCGGACAAAGACAGCTTGGACTTAGAGGAGAAATTAAGCATTTTACAGCCAATACGATCCGATACTCCCAGTATAACTCCTTTCGAGTTGGTCGTTGAGAACTCAACAACTACGCACTTGCCGTTTCACGCCAAATCTCACGGCGCTGATCTCTATAAACCGTAACTACGCTCAGGAAAGCAATAATACTAATTTTTTAAAAAACTAAAATGCTATTTTTCCTGATTATTTACATGGAAAATGCTCTGACTGTATGTATTACAACAGTAGTACTACGTGATAAGCCTTTTTAAGTAGCCGACACGGCAAGGCACTGCCGTGGACAATGGTCAATGGTATGGTACGTGAGGTAGATCGCGCAATTGGTGCACTATCCACGCTAGCGCTGGGCGTGGGGTTGCTTGTGGTACGTTTGGATCTTTACACATAATATGCGTCGATATAGATAATGACCCGATTTGATCAGTTACGTGAGGTCTATCGGAATGTTCGAGACACCCAGGGAAATTGGGAGCGCTGTGACATTGATGGAGGTGGCAAAGATGTGTACTACCAGTGTGTCTTGCATTTTGATATAAGTTTGAGCCTCCTGGCTGATGTGCAAATGACTACAGGAAAAAGTATGGGATGCCTAAATTGCCGCTTTTTCAACACCGAGGAAGCTGCGACTGTGGGTCATTGAGGTGGGTTAATGAGTGTTTGTTTATCAACAAACAGGCAATTAAATTTCTGTGTGGTGTGAACCAGATTTATAGTGCTCGCGCCCAAGCGAGTGGAGGCATTTGACGATAGCAATACGTTTTCATGTAAACGAGGAAGATTCCCGTTCCTGGTGCGTGGCGATCAAAATCCTATCGAAGTGATTTGATCATGAAAATGATATTCTGTTTTAGATTATTTCGACCTCTTGCTTTGAAATGTTAGAGTCATCAGACGTATCACTGTATGATAGTCAAGCTACTTCATGTCAGCATGTATTTTGTGCTAAATGTGGTAAGCTTGATGGTCTGATATTTTAGCTTTTTAATTTTTTAAGTGTTCCTGTATGACAGGTATTCATATCTTCCAGTTCGACCACACACAACCTGACTGTATTGCAGTGAATGTCTACTGCGTGGAAGACGAGAACTTCGAGGATATGAAGGTCGGGGGTCTTCACTCTTGAGTTTCTATTTGGTTAATCAGGAATTGAATACTCATATTGAGGCTTTATTTTAAATCAACGACAGGTCATATTTATTCCAAAAAGCTCGCGTCCTCTGTTCGGCCGGGCCAACTGCCTTACGTTACCGTCCAAGCAGACTTACCGTCGACCTTTGCAGTCTCAAAGGTTCGATACTGTTCGTGAAGACAGCGAAGAATCGAATATGTAATGTAAAGGACCCGTTTGAAGTATCGTAATGCGTTGCTGACTCAAGTGTCTGACATCCCAGCGCGTTTCAAAAACAGATGATGATGTGGGCGCGCATAGCTAACCATGAAAAATACCAAGAGCCCCCTTCAGACGATACGCAGTCTACAACGAGCTCAACGAGTCAAAACGGACGCTTTTCGGTGCGTTGCTTATCATGTATCGGTGAACATAGCATCTGCTGACTGTGTGAAATTGTGATTTCCCTAGTTTCCATCGTCAGAGGACTCGACCACAGTGACAAAAGACCAGCTCGAGTTTTATCTTAAGGTTCGTAGACCATTTTTCATAAAGGATGCAGCTAGTGTGACAGTGATGTTTCCGACAGCGCCACTTAGATGAATCCTCGGATCGAGAAATTCGCGTGTAATTGGCAAATTTTATCTGGAGGCTTAAAATGTCTTTTTAAATCCTAAGTCTCTTTTTCAACAAACAGTCAAAATATAGTACCGCTTACCTTAAAATCGTTTCTATAAATCGAAAGCATTCGTACCATGGCGCAACGCGATAGAAAGCACCTACAGCCGAACTATTATGAGGTGCTGGGCATCGAACGCTCGGCCTCGACCGACGATATAAAGAATGCATACCGCAAGCTTGGTGCGTCTGTTCCCTAGGTTACGATATTATGAGTTTTGCTTGCGATCTTACTATCTTCGCATTAAGGCAGTGCTACAGCATCATCCGGATCGCAATCACGCCCAGACCAGAGGCTCCACTCGACAAACTGACGGCAAGGTAGTTTGATGATAATGTCGTGTTAATTATATTTGATCAGTGTATATCTTACAAATCGTTTAAACCTTATAGGACGCGAAGATTTTGCGAATTAATGCCGCATACGATCTGCTGAGCAATGATACGACGCGTGCAAAGTATGACATTGAAATGTTTGGCGTATCGACTGCTTCAGACGAATTAGGTCGAGTAACAGTTGCATCAGGAGACTACAAGCCCATGAGCTCGAAGGACGTGCATAATATGTTTGGAGGACTTAACGATTATGAACGCTTTTCTACAGCACAGTACCATAGACTGAGATCACATGTTGCCCCCGCTGCGATTGGACGGAGAGCGACAAACCTTGCGGAGCGAAAACGATATCGTGCACATAATTCGAAGATGCCAACACAGCGAATGACGTTGATGTGGCTTGCTTTTCCCATTGCGATAGCGGCACTTTGGGGAGTAAATGTTAGCAATTTGCGGACCCAATCTAAGAGGCAGTGATTATCTTGTACCATAAGTAAAGACTAGCAATAGACATGAGGATGATATCGTGATTGAATTAGACATTTCTCGTTATTAAAGCATGCCTTAATGGCGGAAGACGTGGAACCAATATTCTGACGGAAGCGTTTAAACGAGGCCGTAAGATAGTCAAATTTATCAAGCAGAAAATTGGTATAGAGCCCTGCTTTCTATAGCAAATGCTTAAACTCTTATGCCTCGGCAAGATCAGCCGATAGATCCATCAAGCGCCGCTGCAAAGCTGCGATTTCTTCACTAAGCTCGTTCGAAGTTAATGCATAGTTTTCGTCTGCAGCATGAATATCAGCATCTTCGTACACAAAATGCTATCAGTCAAACGACTTACCATATCGTAGCACTTGGCGCTCTTGAGCTGTAAGTCCCCTACCGTAAAGAATAACCTCTAATTTCTGCAAATGTCGCTTCAGTCCTGCCAGGTCTCGCGTAAATCCTTCCATTTCCATTGCGCGACGTTGATCTAAATTTCGATATCGATTTCGTAAATTTGTTAAGCGAATCTGCAGATCTTGGATTCGTTTAGTACATGCTGCTTGCATGGCTGCATACTGTTCTTTCAGAATATGTAAATCTCGTTCGCGCGAAAGAGCTTGTTTACGTAACACAGTCTGCGTGCTCTCTGCTTGAGCCACAACACGCAGTGCGTGAGCCTCCTCCCGCACCTTTTCCGTCAACTTAGTCTTCTCTAATGTCAACGTTTCACACGTTTGATTCACTTGAAAAATCTCTTCGTGCGCGAGACGTTCCGCTTCTTGCGACTTGTGGCGTAATACTAAATAGTCTTTAGTTGTTTGAGTAAGAATTTGCGTCGTCTTTTCGACTTGTTTTTCGAGCTGAATGCTCTTCTCCTCTATCTGCTGCTGATGCAGTAGCATTTTTGCTTTTTCTTTTGCAAAATCATCTAAAAGGGACTAGTATCAAAGCAAATTAATCAATACAATCAATTAAACTTCATTAGTCCCTCAACGTACCTGGATTCGCGCTTCAGTGAGTTGCCGATGAGACTTAAGTTGACTTTGTAGAGATTCAATGGTCGCTGTTAATGCCGCTGTCTGCTCACTAGGCATGTAAATAGTACGAAGCACCTTGTTTGGTGGTATCGATTTTATCATATTCTTGAGACTCGGAGCGTTTCCTCGAACCACAAAACCTGACTGATGCTCCTTCTCTATCTGCAGCATTTCTTCTGATCCAATATGCATTGTTGACGGATACGGGTATGTCTTTGGAATCGCTGACGGGTACGTCGTCCGCGAACTCGGTCGACAATCTCGAAAGAATGTCACCTGCTCAGTAATTGGTTGAGTAAGTGCCAGTAAGTGTTGAATTTTTACAAGATCGTCCTGCTCTTTAAGCTTTCGTGATTCACATTCCGCCTGAAGATCAATCAGGTCTGATTTTAATTGAAAAACTTCATCATTTACTGTTTTTAATGATGCCTCCAATTCTGAAATCTGTGCTAGATAAAAAATAGTACAAGAACATAAAAAGCTGCATAATCAAATTGAAAGAAATATATTCACACCTCCTCGTTTTTGGTTTTGAGCTCCCACTTAAGCTCATGCATTTTTCCCTTAGAAACCTGCAATAGTATTCATTCTTTTAATCTTGATATAAATCACAGTACTACATAATGTATTACTATTTTACGCGCACCTCGATTTGTGCCAAATGTTCTAAGGTTTGCTCACGTTCAAGATGAAAATCTTCACAGCGCTGGCGATAGTACGCAAGCAAGCTCATTGGATCCCTCTCTCCTTCTTTTAGTAGCAGCGCATCATCAACACAGCTGTGCACCGATGTTGAGAAGCCCCGCCGTGGTGACCCATAGGACAGTAACGTTTCTTCCTGGTCCACCATGATAATAAAAAACGGATATTTAAGTAAAACGTTGCTGGACTATTGAGAATGTATAGTATAATACTAAAAGTACGGCAATTGTAGTAGTATCGATACGAGTATGTGAGTACAGAGGTACATCTAGCCATGAGAATCATATACGCTCAGTATGTCACAGTATCATAACTTTTTACTGAAATAGTACAATCCCCCACTCATCTTACAAAAGGTTTTGCATGTGTTGAATGAGTCGAAGCAGCTCCAAGGCGCTAGGTCGAGCATCCGGATCCGAGTCTAAACAGCGATCTGCCAGCTCCTTGACAAGCTTGGGACATTCAGTTGAGAATGTCGGTCGCAGATTTCGTCGAATCACCATTTGTACAATCTTCATGCCTTGTAACTTTTTGCCCGCGTTGTCGCGCTTGTCCGAATACGGAACTGCATGTGTCTCAAGCTCAGACATGACAATACCAAACGAGAAAATATCGGCTTTCTCGGTATATTTTTTGCCCATAAGCACTTCAGGTGCTGTCCAATATATTGTACCGACACCTGCAGTCATTGTATCTTCAACAGATCGTTCGCGACTGATGCCAAAGTCGCTTAATTTTGCCCGGAAAGAGTCATCCAATAAAATATTCTTCGATTTAAGGTCTCGATGAATTACTTTAGGTGATAAACTGTGTAAATATCCGAGAGCGTCTGCCACATCTTCAGCTAAAAAAATCTTATGATCACGCCAATTGAGCTGTCCCTGTCGGCGCTTGAGGAAGCCATACAAATCACCTTTGCCCATATACTCGGTAACTGCACACACGTCTTGCATGGAACTCCAAGAGACACCTAGGAATTCAACAATCTTTGGATGTGAAAATGATGCCATCAATTTTATTTCAGCACCAAAGCACTCAATTTCCTTTTCATCGTTTTTCTTCTCATTCAATATTCGCTTGACGGCCACTTGTCGATTCTCTAATTGTGCAAGCCACACCTCTCCGAACGCTCCTTTGCTCAAAACGCGCGTAAAGTATAAAGATGAATAAGGAATACGCATTTTACCAAGTATTGGGTCCGACTGGAACTCCTGAAGAACTTTGCTTGCAACCTCTTTCGACCTGTCTGTGATCTCCAGGTCGCGATTATTGCCCGAGCTTCCGGAACCTGTGCCCGAACGCGGTTTATCTGGAGCAACCGGTCGTTCTTGTCGCTGTTTCTCCGGAGCTACAGGCCGTTCTTGTCGCCCATTGCGATCGTGCTGTTGCCGACGTGGCCTCTGTTCGGGATGCGGCTGGTTCGGATGCGATCCGTTGCGTGGTCTTTGTTGCCCAGTAGATACTCTGTTTTGAATAGTAGACACTCTGTTTGGGCCGTTCGAGATTCTGTTCGGGCCACTCGAGACTCTAACAGCACCGCTAGACACTCGATTCGGCCCCCGAGACACTCCAGTGGACGCTCGAGGCTGTGGAGTAGAGGTCCGTCGCTCAATCCGCGGATCATTTTTATGACTGATGCGGCCATCAAGGTGGTGGTGATTGCTTGTAATAGGTAGACGGGGGCCGTCCATATCGTACGCATGGTGATGGGCCAACGCAGCGTTGTGTGGCTGAGAGGATGGAGTAGGGATAGTGATGGTCTCCGGGAAGTTTTCGTTGGTGTGTTTACGACGGCGCGCGCACGAGCCGCACGTGATGAATGCCACCAAACCCATGTCAATGAGAATCCGCGCTTCTCCCCACGAAGGCAGAATGACAGAGGCCCGTCCAGGTGAAATAGACGCACTGACTACTTTCTGACAAGAATGGCGGATTTTTTCAGAAAGACCGTTTAAGAGTGGCTAAAAATGAAAAATAGATGTACCATTTGGTCCACCTTAACAACGGCAAAATATACCTAATCAAAATTTTCTTGACGGGTGTTTGGGGTTTAAAGAATTTTGAATTTATAACTGTATGAATGTGTATGAATGCGGTTTTCTATCATCAAAAGATGAAAAATGTGTCAATTATCAGCATCCATTTATTAAAAATCAAGAAAATAAAAGGGAATAATCATTTTTCCGCACCTTTAAAGACAGTAAACGAAACAATTTATAGAGATCCTTGATCACTAAAGCCGTGCAGTGAATCTTTAGATATGACCGAGATTGCACCAACGAAAACCAAGCGAACTCGCGCGATCTCGATTTTTGTCATTTCCACGGAGAATGACAAGATGGCTCTTCATCTTTGCCGAGTTTACCTTGAGACTGTGGTATAAGCCAGCCAGATCAATCGCGACGCACGAGCTTCCACGTCGACCCGATTATAATGTATCGCATGTAACAATAACGACATTCCCACTTTTGTGAAGGCGATACATTCATCGTGTGGATCAAATGCAGCGTGTGTTGCGTTGCTGGTTGTCATGACCCCGATAATTCACTCTAAGGATTCCAGCGTGCGATGAGGTCAATACGAGGCCTCACCTCGGCCCCAGACAAGACAAATTTGATTGCTGAGCCTTCTCAGCGCACTGTGCTTTTCAAAACCGCGTCGATGCTTTAACACAGAGGGACGCTCAGCGCTTAGGAAATTATGTCTACGCTGCTTTGTTTGAGACAGAGCGCTTCATGTCGGACTGGCCCGTTTAAGCGACACGGTGATACCGCTAGTCAGCACACGTAAAGCTCATGATGTGTTCGTATTATTGTCAGAACGTTAAATATATGACCCACCACCCTCTTCGATACGACCGTGAATTATTCGATGTACCACTGTCACAGCTCCTTATATGTGTAGGCTGGTTAAAAAAAATTTGTCCCGCAACATATTTGTTTTATTTCGTTTGTCCCTGGTTTAAGCGTTAATTTCTTGATCGCTTGTCTCTCAGCTATTGTGCGCGCGTAACACTTTATCTGATCAAGTAAAATCACTGATTTTGTAGCAAAGCAGTGCCAGGCAAATATCAGAAAATTGACGTATCAAATCTAGAGCCAAGCATGTTGAAAAATGTCACTTCGCAGTGAAGCTAGGAACTAATTTCAAGAAATTGGTATCCGTCAATCCATACTGGGGAACATTTTGTCGAAAAATAGCATTGCTGTATACTCACCGGTCACAGTGTCGCCGACAGCATCATGATGAACCCTCTTGGTCAAATAGTTCATCAAGACCACAGTACCGGTATCTCGATTAACGCACCGAGTTAGCAATTTGTCGGAATCAGCAGGCTGACCAACGGTGCTGCCGGGAATGACGCGGTTCTCGCCAGTTCATACGCTTAAAACGTGCGACATACGTGTTTACCCACTTATACATGTTAAACCGCCAATACATAGCGCTTAACGAGCAGTATGTATTTTTCTTGCGTGGTTTCCACCCGAAAGAATCAAACCGTATTCTGTACTTATGTCTGTCGCCGCGAGGCACCACTTCACATATATAGTCATGTGGAGTTACATCTGCGTGAGAGCACGACTCTCCGTACATCTCATCCAAGAGAGTAGGGGGTACGCAAAAACATAGTTGTAATGTATGTACATTTTATTCCCCCAGCATGACCAAGATTAAGCGCCTCTGTCGCGCTCGTAGAGCTACTAGTCTCAGTTCCCCCAAACTCTCGCGGCACGGAAGTCATACCCCGCATTGAATGCACCACCTAATCCTTCCTAACAGCAGATGAGGTGAGTGCTGACCACTCCGTTCGGAGGCCCCACATGAAATTGGTAGGTGTTCCCACCACCGGATGAAGGTTACATTTAATTGCGGAGAGGAGAGTTTTGTGGACATAGTCCTGCAGAACTTGCCTATCTGAACGGGTGTACAAATCCTCAATTGCATATCATGCGCTTCTCCTGGAGGCGTGTACACCCGCGAAACCTGTCGCTTCAAAACTTGTCACGCCTTTTACCGAGGTGTCACGCGTAGGAACACACTCTCCCGTGAGTACACCTAGCATGAAGACCACAAGCTCGGTTGGGGCATAGCCAATTCCATGACCTTCTCAACTACCTTTGTACAGGTGAAAAAACTTAAACGCCCGACCCTCAAACTCCTGGATGCTGAATATCATCGGCTTCACGGTGGATACCGTTTGTCGTACCGACGTGCTCGTTGATGCGCTCCGGCATATGTCTTACTAGTGTATTCTTAATGCGCGGCGCTGGTGAGCGTTTCCAGCCAAACAATTTCCGCCTTAGGCTCTACGATTGCTAGTTTTCTGATCCCATAGGTATCAACGCCCCCTATATGCCTCGCCGCTCACATCAGCGGCCGAACAGTGGGTAAGATATGTTCCCCACCGGCATCAGGTTCATGTGCTTTTGGATGAGCCTGACAAGCGCATTTTTATAGCTGATGAGCATCTCGAGACGAGCAATCACTACCATCAGCCTTTTGACCGTCACCTCTTTAATCCTGTCGGGCCCACGATATACGTAAGTTTGTGAAAATGGTCCAGCTGTTATAATACGGATACATGAAAATTTTATTTTCCAATCTCGCGGAAAATGCAGTCCTTTAACGATTTAATCAGAAATCGACTACTAGTGCCGCCAAGCGCATCGCGCAATTTGCACAGAAGAAGCTTTGACTCTCAGTGTTCTTCTTTGAACGGATACTAGCAATACTTGTTTTACTACCGCTTCCTTTATCTTGCGACGTGCGGTTAGCAGCCCAAGAGTAACGCAAATCCGGTTCCAACATTTCCATCAGTGCTGATACTTCGGTACTTACAAAGTTCATATGATAGTACAATAATATAGTTTGCACAGTTGTGCAAAGAAGTGTGGGGTGTATGTACACATGTACGCACTGTACTACATTACATACCTCTATATAACATGGCATATAGCTGCAAAATGCCTCTCAATCTAACTGGTGGCCTCGCATAGTTCGAAATTTAAATGACGACTAACCTGGGCATAAGCTTCAATTCTGCTGGAGAGCGTCTTAATTTTGGCTCCAATATTACATGCAGATGCACCGAGCCTGATCTTGCACAAGCAAGAGAATCGTAATTCTGGCTTGTTGATCTGAGATAGCTTTGCCGAACACGAAATTTGACCTCGTGCGCAAGTTGTAATATATTTCGCACTTTGTTTCTCTTATTTTGCATGTATGCAAATGTGTATTATTTTCGTTTTGTCGATCATAGAATAACTTTGAAAATATACGAATTTACGAATTAGATCATACGTCTAATCGTGTCAGTCACGCGCTGTCTTCATTAATGACCGCAGTCAAATTGTGTGTCACCCCAACCTTAACTGACCAACGACATGTGACTATCTTTGATTTCTTGCCCCATTGCTATTAGTTGTATCCATTAATTTAACATCAAAGTAGAAGAAATACTTAGAAATAAATCCCAGACATCAAATCATATTCCGAAAATCGCTTTATGATAGCGATAGCTTATCCAGCTTTCATCCCAATTTGGTGCCTCCAAGAACTTAGCTGTGATAACACATTCGATCTGGCACGCAGCTGTCGCGCTACTATGTCGCTTTGCACTACCATCGCGCTGTTTGGAAGGTGATGATATAATTGACTGATAGTCATATTTTGGTACGGCCGATGCTTTCTTGCGCTCAATGATTGATTTCATCAAGACCTGAAAAGTCACTTTATAACGGTTTATGACGAATTGAAATATTGATCACTAAGCCTTGTTTTTTCATTGTATACACTGTCGGAATCTTTTTGAGCGTGGCAGCATATCACATACCGTGAGCTTGAACTCATTTTTTGTAAGTACCTTAGTTCGGTAAACTGACTCGTTTCAAAGGCTAAAACATCAGTGACTTGCCCTCACAAAGGCTAATTCATCTATTAATGAATCTCATCCTAATGCTATATTCCCATCATACTGAGTGCTTTACATATCAATTTTAATAGCACGGACACATGAGCCTTTCCGTACAACATGACGCCTCTGCTTACCTAATTGCCAGATGCTACGTCAGTATAGTCTACATCAGTTCTTTACAGCCGGCCCTAATCCCAATTCAAGAACTCCATACCGGTACAATAGCTGGGCTCTCATTCCTCAACAAGCAGTAGATAAATCACGAGGCCAAAATGACGTCATTGACGATTCTAAATGTAAGGTGCCTCATAGTGCCGCTAGTTATCACATCTGTGACTGCTGTTGATCCAGAGTCTACAAACTCAGGCTCAGGCACAACTGTCATTATCATTGTCGTCGCTGTCTTTATTATTCTTCTCGGTATTGGATCACTTTTTGTATGGAGAAGAAAACAAATTCGAAAGCATCGAGCGAATCGCGATCATGGCTTTCCATCCGTTATTGCACGCACTGCTGCCAGCCACACTATGTCAACAGAAACAGCGTATGAGCGACGCATGGACTCTGGGGGGTATAATAGTAATTCGAAGAGTAAGAAGGTGCCGCATTCGCAGGCAAAGAGGATAGAACACTCACATCAATGGTCAGCCAATGGAGGTCCAACGTATCCCAGTCAACAGCAGCAATATCAGCTTCAGCGGAACTCTCAGTATCAGATGTACGACTCCCAATACCATTCTCAATATGGTAGTCAGTACCAGTCACAAGTGTCGATCCCGCCTCCACCTCCTTCCGAGGTTCCGATGCTAGAGCCACGAGAGGACCAAGGTCCTAGCCTCT
>NW_020189293.1:869032-869266 GCF_900000015.1 Plasmopara halstedii
ATTCGCAACGACGTCTTTCCCAAACGAAGCAGGACCCCTCGTATCAATCTCAACTGACTGTGCGAAATGCGCGACATCTTCCGCTTGAACGAGGAAATCGAGACGCCTGGCATCATACTTTGCCATGAGTACCGTGCGCAGCTCACTCAACCCATAGTAGACAATGTTGTCAAGCCCTTGCGCGTCAGCCCCTCCGCACGCGTCGCTCACTGCCACCAAGTACAGGTAGTGCTC
>NW_020189293.1:869720-887281 GCF_900000015.1 Plasmopara halstedii
AGTGGCCCTGTCGTGACCGGCGTCGAAGCTGATTGGGGTCGGTGCGCTTGGCGCGTCGTCGGAGTCACTTGGGCTCATAACCTGTTAAAAAGGACGAAGTGAGTATATTGAGGTCCTTAGTTCGCTATTCCGAGTTACCTCTAAGCCTTTCCTATGGCGTTATTTTTGGCGCAATCATGACGCGTCATCGTGGGCGCAATCATGTCGCGTCATCGTGTGCGCACTCACGTCGTCCTATGGTCCGGATATTCGAAGGCGCAACGTATGATGTACGCCGTTCTTCTAACACGTTGCACGTGTTGCACTTGTCAACCTAATGAGCGAGCCTTATCAGACTCGATACCCCTGTGACGAGTCGTTCGGCCCTTTGTCAATATTAGATTCGCTTATACACTCATGTTTTCGAAGGCAATAGGCGATTGGCGGTCCATGGAAATCGCTCGCGTGATGGCGTTCAATAACTATGATATTGTTGTGGGGGAACTCCAATTACGCCCTAGCCAGGTGTCCGTAAAAACTTGATTGGCTTCCACCGTTAGACTGTTTATACCAAGCGTCCGGTTTTGTAGGGTTGTGACGGTAAATATGTCTCTCTCTTTGCAAGAGAAGCATCGAAAAACGGCCATGCAAACCTAGGAGGGGGGTGCACGAGAATAGTCACTTTGGGAAGGATTTTTGGGGTACGCACCATATCATGGCGTACATGCACGTTACCCTTTTGTCGGTGAAGGAGGTACCATGATGGATGGAGCCTAGTGGTTAGTTCTTGTTAAGTATGTAGAATAATGTATAATGTATAGGAAAGACCGAAGCTGCGAGCTTAGAGCAAATAGTACATTTTAGTTGTCCTTGGGGTTTGCTTACAAGCGCATCCTTTGTGCGCGGCTCATAATGGCTCATAGACTGAAAGCTCAGTGCGAGGTGCACGGCAACCTCGTTAAATGATGTTTTTTATTTTGATAACTATCAAATCCTAATCTTGAGTCTTGTGCTTTGGGGGGGTAACCCCCCCCAAAACTCACGTTATAAACGAACTAAATTATTGCAGGTATACCCTTCCTTTTGAGAAATTTCAAACTCTTGATAAGTTTTTTGAAAGACCTAGCCGACTCGCGCAAACATATGCTAGAGTACTTTTGGTATTGTTTCGTAACTTTCTTCAAGTTCAGTGGGCTGCTCGGCTCATTCATATGTCTCGGGAAACTTGACAGGCACTTCACGGTTCTCATCGGGTGACCAAAGCTTCCCTCCGGCCAACAACACCGTGATCTCGTCGCACGACAGACTGACCGATGATATGGAATCGAAAAGCTGTCTAGACGATGTGTTTTTCGGAAATGTATGCAGCAGTCGCATGACGTTTTCTGGTTCCATGGCCAGCAAAGAATTTTGAAAAAATGATAATAGACCTTTACACAAGCACGTCAAGTCAGAGAATCGGCTTGTACTCTTCTTATTGTACAACAAGCGTATGCAGTCCGTACCCATGCTGGCCTGGAAGAAGAACGGCGTACCGAGAAGAACATAAACGTCCCAAATACGAAGCGCAAGATCCAATGGCAAGCTCCGCGTGAAGAGTGTGAGAGCCCTATACAAATCCTGTTAGCGCCCAAGCACATCAAGTAGTATTTGGCTAGCATACCAGTCGACAGCATACATCTGTGCATCGATACCGATTTCTTCAAAATGCGCGGCCAAGACTGGCAGCTCGTACTCAAATATCTTGTTGTACACGTCAATATAATGGAATGTCTTCGAGAAAAAACAATATCGTTGTCATAAGCTGATTTGGTTCACACAGCAAATATTATACTTTCGCGTACTCGCGTCGCTTCTAAACGAAACATGTCAAAAAGTAGGCTTGAACTCATAAGGGCGACTAAGGCCTTAAAGGCAGTGAAGCTGTCCATGTGAAAACACAGAGTTGCCGCTAAGTAGCTCATCCCTTGGACATAGCCTAAGTCGGGACGGTAGCAAATGTACGCTTCCAATACCTCAGTGGTGCGCTTAGTACCCTCTGCACCAGGCTGAAACAGAGGGTGGTGCCCAAAAGTTCGTGGCATGTCAACGTTTACGAGCTTGATGCTACGTTCTCCGTGGGCAACGAGCATTTCGGCGATCCCAACGGCATCCTGTAGCATGTTTTGCACAGGCAAAACTGCAGATGACCTTCGTTTTTTGCTTTTATCGCTTATATCTGGTGTAGACGAAACTGCAATTGTTGGTTTGCTTTTCGCTATTGACAAATTATTTGTGCCCTCCAAGATATCATTCACGTGTCGATCTGATCGGGGTACTTCTTTATCCTCGGAGTCGAGCTCAGAGGCAGATGATGCACTACTTACACTCGACATACTTCTGGTAGGTGACTCAAGCATAGCACTTTCGCTCTCAGAGCTGATCGTCAGCGATCTAACCACGGTATGATCCAGATCTCGCTTCAAGGACATTTCCATCTGCACGGCCTGTGCTCGCACTTTGCATATTTGAAATAAGTCTTCATTAACTTGAAGCGTGTTTCCAAGTGCCCACGCCCACGCACGCCCACGAAGCTCTTTTGGGATACCTGCAAAGCAAAGTGCGTCTAACAATGGCACTTCATCGCGTGTGCTTCCACTCGGCCAAGTAAACACTTCATTTAACCAAACTTCAGTAAACGTCCGCTTCAGTTTCGGAAGCTGTTGTCGTTTTCGCTCCACACGTCGCTCTCTAGACACGCGTTTGTGATACTTTTTTATGATTGGATAAGTCTTAACAGCACTGGAAAGTTTCTGTCCAGCATTGCTTGAGTCTGAAATCGACCGATGCAGTTTATCATAAGCTTCAGGTAGCAGCAACCGTAACTCTGCAACCCATCGGCGGCGTTCCTGCTCCGTCGTCGCACTCAGGAACAGCTTTCTCGTCCGGGTCTGCAAGAGAAAGACGTAATTACCTGAATGGTATACCAGATTCTGATCGTCTATCTACACCACATATTAGTAAGCAGAGCAGCAGATTTTTGGCCCTAGTTACGTTAATGTGCACGCACCACTTGAATTTGTCCCATAGTCAGCAAAAGGCGGGGCTTGCGACCAGATTTAGTCGAGTATGTAAGTTCTTTCTGCAGGTGACAATATTGCACACAGCTAAATAATTTCTCGCTAGAAAAGCAGCAAATTCAGTTGCTTGCCTTTGTGAGCACGAAATAGCGAATGCGCCAAATTTTAAGATGTTTGCTCTGTTTACAGAGGCAACAAATACACAGTATCAGACAATCTACTAAGGTAACTCTGAAGCGGAATATAGCACGCCTGTTTGTGTAGATAGCCCTGTAACACTAACTCGTCGGGCGCTGTCGCCACGCTCATGACTTTTTCCGTTTTGTCAACAAATAAAGTCGATTTACGAAATTGCTTTCAGCTTTCAAAATTTTGTTTCTGAACTATTTTTCTACTTACGGTACGTTTAAGAGCCGGAGATCCGAAGAAAATAAAGAATATACATGCTCATAATGTTACGTACAAACTTGGATACGCACAGTTCTTGTATTATCTATGCGGCAGTGTTTGAGCGACAGGTGTAGTGGTTGCTCGCACCGCTCAATCAGGCAACCGTGTGTATTCCAAATTCTTGTACACATGTGTCGAGCGGCGACATTTAGCCGGTTATGCCCATCACCGAATAACGATAATCATTAAGATACCCGCAGATCCGCATTAAACACTTGCACCTTCAGGAGGTGTCTCCTGACAGGTGCGCCTTGCACCGAGATTTTCACAGTTCAAAGATGTAGTTGGTGTCATATTAATGCGAGTAGCAACCCCTGTCGGACGAAGAGCGAGAAGTAGAAGTTGTGCCATTGCGCCGAAGGCGATGAACTTTACCCATGCCAGGATGAAGGAGATTTAATTGGTTTAGGCCAAGCAGCATTCTGAATCTAGCGGATGTTGCATCTGTGGCATGTCTCTTGGCTCGGAAACATGGAGGACAAAGTTGCCACACAGAATCATCATCCGACGAACCCCCACGGGAAAACGAAGGGTTCACGTAGGTGCATGGTACACTACGGGTGACGATAAGTCGCGCGTGGAAGGTCAGATCATGGATTGCAAAATCCGGCGTATTCGCGTTTCAATGTAACGATACTGCAAAGTCAGAACTATCGTGTGCACAGCGCGGTAAAATGTAGTCTCAAATTTTGTGGCTGGAAAAAAATAGTTACTCGCGAAAGGCATGGCAGTGTAGACATAGAGGCGACGAATTCCCCCATTACCACAGCAGAGGCTTCCCCTGAGCTAAAAAAATTATTCTCAGGATACGTTTGTACATTTTTTAAAACGGTGAGGTCACCAAAATGGCAAAGATGGTGCCGGAGGAGAGCTGAGAACGTCACCCGGCATAACGTGCTCCTTTAAAAAGACATCGCGGAGCACTGTTAGGGAGGAGCATGACAGCATCCTTAAAGCATCTAACTGATAAAACTTATCGTCTGTTGAATATTTTATGACGACGCGATGATGAGAGACCACATGCCAGATCGATGCATCATAAAACTGACTATTTATGGAATCAAATGTTGCGTCACATATCAATCTCTCCGGTCATGGGGACAGCAGTAAAACAAAAACGCTTTCTCAGCGCCAAGCCCAATGTGGGCTCGACGAACGTATCTCTCTCCAACCGGCGCCGATTTTCAACACTAATAAATGAAACGACAAGCGACGAATTTCTATGATTATTGTATTCTAAATGCAGCAAGCGTTTTTTGGATGAAACGCCGATTCCTATGTGCTGAGACAGCATGGACGGTTGCATCTTGATCAGCGATGTTGACCCGGCAGATTGTCGTTATCATTTCTCCATGAGAGACATCTCAAACACCAAGCGGAATGAACTGAGAGTAGGTGGTGAATACCAAATTGGCTGTCTAACGAACGAGCAATATCAAACTGACCGGCGGGAATGCTGTTTAGGTCGCGTCACATTTTTGCAGAAGTCTATTTTGACAATGTATTTCCCTGAAGTCATGCGAGCACGTTGAATTAAACATAGAGAAATTCTTTACCTACTTGCGAGCAGTACTATAGCAAATGCACTTCAGCTAGCTGTTTGTCGATGTATACACGTGTCTATTTGGCGCTGAATGGTTAGCTGCAAAAATGGTCTACAGATAGATGCAGAGAAAGGAAAAACATCGCCAGTTAGTTTGTGGCTTTATGAAGCGCTTAGAAATGGCTTGGCACGACCAATGACTCGCGCAAACATAATGTAAGTTACACCGACATGGCATGACCCTTTAGCTTTAATAAGTAATGTCAAATGGTGCAGGGGTAAGGGCCTACATGTCTATGGAACAAGCCATGAGAGCGTCCCGAATCTGGATCTTCTGAGCCTATCGGCATATTCATGTCGTCTGTGGTGCTTCGCCTTTGCTATAGGCAGTGGTTTACTCCAAGTAGATATCGATGACATGAGCGATATATGGTGCTAGGATATCATAAATCATTCGAAATCAATAGTCCATTTATGACAAAGCACTTGTTACTGTGATTTATACTCCTGTCGTCTTCTGGTACGCTTCCCTGTCTCCTAAGCTATGTGTTATCGATATAACTCATGCGTTGCTGCGCATAGCGATGTCTCTCGCAACGAATGTCGAGATGGTTATTCATGTTTGCTGAGTATATATCTAAGGCAAAGTACAAGTCGTGTCGGCTTAAAGTATTTGCGGGTGCGCGTTCAAGTTGCCTAGACTGTGAGCTATTGCATGTTACAATAATTACGCGCGAGTCAGATGCAACATGTGTTTCCTTGATTAAAGATTTATAAGCTTGAAAACTCGGATATCGCTTAAACAAAGTGTTCAACTGCACATAACCACTGTCATTCCTTGTTCTAGGGCTTGTTGTATGCAGTACCAACACACATGACACTCAACCTGTGTGGTACTCCATGTTAAGGACCTCGACTTTGGGGTAGTATCCGAGGCACGTTGTAGTCCACTCTGGATGGAAACCGACATACGGCCCAGTAAGCACTGCAACTTAATGAACCGTATATGCTTTGGTGTATTTTTGAGCGTGGAGAACGTGCCAGGATGATATCATTCTCGCCCCACTTGTTGACGCCTTAGGTAGGTCTCTCGGCTTTAGTACAATCTTGGCAATCTGTTGATATGGATTGATCTTACTTCATCAAAACACATATCTGGTACGACAGGTATTGCGGCCTTCGTCTACCGTTGAAGCAAAATGGCTAAGATCACATCAACGTTACCAGGTAAGATATAGCCATGCAGCTCCTCGACATTTTCCTCGACGTAACTTGTCGTTAAGTCTAGTTGCAGATGAAGACTTTTGTTAAAGATGCTGATCACCAGGTAAGAAACTGTAGTCACTAATAACTCGCAGACAGACGATCAAACCGAACGTGTTAGTTGCGTGGTGGCAAATGACCTACAAAGGCACTTGCGCGAAGGTACCGCTTGGTGGATTAAATTGCTCCTACACACTGGGTTGTTGAATGGCAGAGTACTTCTACATTTTCGAAGTCAATTGATATGAACGGACTGATTAACCCCGTGTAAACCTCACACCCTCAGCGAAGTGGCTTTGTTCTTGGTGGGATAAGGGCAATCGAAATAATATGAACCGCTGTTCTAGACCTGGGTACACTTCATAAGGAAGTCACATATTTTATTGCAATAAATAAATTGTCATGTGCTGAATGCACAGCGCCATGGACGAGGTTTAAATTCTGCAAGCGCAACATCCCATGCCAGAGATAGATAAAGAAAATATGAAACTGTAGTTGGTGAAAGCTTTTATAATACGCCGTCAATCTGAATTCGCATGAGTTGCGAACCCGCTATATCGAACCGTTTATGTTCTTAGTAAAGAAATATTTTGCTTCACGATCAAATTTTCGATGAATATGTGCGCACAGCCTGTAATTCACGCGAGCTTTTTCTAACGATACCGCGACTCCCCTCTCGAGCCACTCAAATATGATTGTGCTCTGTTGGAGCCGAAAAAGCGCTGTAGCTATTCCCTGTACATGAGCTACCTTCTACTCAAAGGCAGCGATGTGGAACCCAAACTCAATGAGGTGCCGAAAGCTTCTCCGTACGATGACATAGCAAAGAAGGGACCTCCAATAATCCGTTTTCGAATCGGGCGCACATCAAATCCCTTGCTGACAGTCGACGAGCCGCCACAAAGTCAGCCGGGTAGGGGTTGTCTTACGGCGGTTAGCCATATGAGCAAGGGGTGGTCTACTTCCATGCGGTGCCATTGTGGACCGGTGGGTCGATAGGGTTGCAATCAGTAGGTGCTGTGCAAAAGGATACCTTCGTTTTGAATATCCGCGTGAGACTGAGATGTCACTTTGGTATGAATATCCCGCATCTTGGCTGCCTACGCCTTGGCACATCCACTGTTAATATCTTCCCGGAAGAAGAGCTAGGACTCAGCGTAACGCGATTCCTACTAGTGAGGGAGAACCGGGTTTATTCCGAGTGACTGGACTCATCGGAATGAGAGCTGTTGATAACAAGAGATAAATATGGCAAGCATTCATTTCGACGTCCAAATTCTGCTTTGTCCTTCGCAATGTTAAGTATCAAGCGATACCTCAATCAGAATTCGGCTTCACTGGGCCTGGTACATAAAACTATAGGATGGGCGAGACGATGTGCCTTTCGCAAGCAGTGCGCAAAGTGAGTGCGACACTCCTAGTAACTTTCTTAGCGTTTAGTACAACAGTAAGGTGTGCGGATTTGCCCGATTGCTGCTGCTTCAAATGCAAACACGCGGAGAATGGTAATTTGAGGGTTTGAAAGACTCTCATGAAATTAATTTGATAGGCGACTGGCAGCGCGGTGACTGAATTTTGATGTATCATATCTGTTATCAATGCGTAAGTTCGACTGCTGCGACTGGGTCGACAACCGCTGCGACTCTTGCGCTTATAGACGGGTAATTTTGGTTCTTCGAGTCAGGTTTAGCCTATCGATGATATATGTTCTGAGCACCACAGTTTTTGCCGAAGCACTTTTTGTTAAAGGTTTTAAGCACAGGATTCGCAGCTTGCGCAGAACAGCGGCAGAGCGTAGTAGCGTCATCTTCTCGGTATAAAGCGTGGTAGTCCGTCTTTAAATGAGTTAGAGGTGTTGAGTCAGGGCCCGGAGAGCCCAGCTACCAAGCTTATAGAATACAATCTCGGCGTTTCACCAAGAACAGCTTTGCGGGGGTTGACGTTGAAAGCGCGCCCTGTAGTATAAAGACTGATGGGATTATGTTTATAAGTTCGGACACTGTACGGTGCAAGCGGATAATTTTGGCCGCAGTGAGTCTTTGTTATGAGGTTCGCTTTTGCTTGATTTACTTAAACGAGCTAAATCAGTATTATGGCAAATCTTTTATTATATTATTTAAAGGTCAGAAAAAGCAACGATGTGCTTTGTATGGACGACAGCAATCCATAAAGAACACTGGACACGCGGACAACAATATAAGGCCGTTCAAAACGTATAGGTTTTTGTAAGACATAGAAAAACAAGTATATCTAAAATATGTTAGATTTCACGAAAATTAAATGATGTGTCATTTCGATCAAAGATCAAGCAAGATTTGTGATTATTGGAAGCCTTCGGAGTTGATCCTGGTTTCACGTACAAAGATATCCGGTGAGTTTTCTTGAGCGTAAACACTTTGAAGCAAAGCCTCTATGTGCAAGGATCGGGGCACGATAGATGCGTCTTTTACACGATCGCAAATACCAAAAAATCCAAAAATAGCTAATGTACCGAAAGCTTGTCTGTTCCCTTAACTGACCATTTTCCAGCTACCACGTGTACTGTGCACCTTGTTCAACCCCTCCTCAAATTTCAATTTGTCGCGCATGGCTCCGCTAGTCAGCGGGGAATATTCGGTCCCACGAGCTTCAAGATATACTACGTGACGCAGCCAAGACGTTCTCGGAGGAAAACAAACATTCTGACTAAACCAGATCCGACTCGCGTCTGCACCCTTCCTGACAATTCTAAAATCAGATCGTTTCCCATTCACAAAATCTCTCGGAGTTTTAGGGGAGCGTAGAGAATCCACACTCTATGCAACTTCTACTCCGCGTTCATTCTCTTCTTCGAAGGGGGTTTGGGCATCCGGCCGCAAAGCTCATAACGACGTCAAGCTCATAAGAAATAGACAGGATCTTGCTCAGCAAGCTAAGCTCGTCAGTCTGCAAGCGTCATAGCTACCTCCATTGTTGTCGCCTAAGACTACATTAAATAGTGATTATGGATATACCTTCGAAAGTCGCCAGTCCCGCCGCGGTAAGAATCATTAAACGCTTTGCTTGTGAATCTGTTTTAACAAGAGCGAAACGTGCTTTAAAGGTCATCTTGAGATGTACCGCTTGCGACTAGAGTAGCAGCGGTTGGACACTCCATGATTATCCTTGAGTACATTTCCTTTCGTACTAAGCGCTGCTGAAAGTACCGTCTTGACTCATTCACTGGGTGACGAAAGCACGTCCCGTCACTAGTTTCAAGTCGCAGTGAAGCGGGTATCTGACTGGAATGTTGTATCATTTTAACTTTGCGAAGTAGAAAGAACAATGCCGACGCAAACGATAGTGCTCACTGCTTTCCGCTCTTATTGTCAACAGCCTTGTTCATTTTGAAGAGCCTACTGATATTGACACTGGTCAAAGCTTAGACGCCGCAAGCTCAAGATATGGCCAGCATGCACTTACAAATGAAGATACGGTAAGCTGCGCGACCCTGTCTCCTTCTCCGAGGAGAAAAACAACTGGTATGGTTAGTCATGAGCACCAGGGCATGTGCTCATGGAGTGAGTATATCCTGTTCATATCTACATACATTGATTATAGCCATGATAAAGCTAGAACTGCTATCTACTCTACATATAAGTATGCTCCCCTTGCTCGTCAAGCATTTTAGCGTAAGAGGATCCTCCTTGGATAGATTTCGCAAGCTCTCTTGGCTGTGGCAACACATCAAATCTTCTTGAGATTCCCGGCATGCGGCCGACACTGACACAAATCATCTGTCGGATGCGGAGTATGACCACTTTAGGACAGATAATTGTTAAAAATTACGTTGCCTAGACTGGACCGCTAAGTACCAGACGGGCTCGTGAGAGCATGGTCAATTAAATTCCAGACCATGGCAAACGATGAATAGTAAGAGATGACAAAAACAAACGATCTGGTAGGATCTGAATCTGGCATTGATGCACTCAACACGATTTGACATCTATCTTTATCAGATGGCAAGAATTCGTAAAATGACAGCTTCATTTGCACTGCACTTAAGCGAGTAATTAGTCAGGCACAGCCACTTCCTTGACTTATTTTGGGATGGTGGAGCTGACCAATACCCGATGAATCTCTTCGAGATGCACATAAAAATCATGCGTTTTAATGAAGCATTCCAAAAGTGGAATTTGGCAAACATCAATGATGCACGTGCTGATGCAGGTAAATGAATGGTTTGAACGCATAAACTCAGGCTTTGCTCGTACGAGCCTGATGTCGATGCCCGCATCATTATCGTCATTCGTTGTACGACAATGAATTAATTTGTCATCAAAATGGCTCGATGAGTGTGCGTGTGCGCGATGGGGAGGTAACACTTATTATTGCGCTATTGGGCAAAGCTACCCTGTGGGATAGTCATTGAGCCTAACCAGCAACATATTGCTCGGAGATCTCATGGGTGGGTCACTGTTTCTCATTAGCAGTTGATAATTCCCATCATCTAGGTCAAGAGCAACAAAACGCGGTGCAGCTGACAACGTTGTATTACAGCACGTCGATATTTGCAGCAGAAAAGAACTGTATTTAGCGTATTGTACGTATGGACAGCTCACCACTTCCCTCAGCTTCTCTAACGCAGATAGTTCACGTCAAGTGTGACGATTTGTCCTCTCTCACTACGCCTATCACGTGCTTTGCACAGAAAAGTCGTCTGACGTCATAGTGTTCACCTAGTGGGTGTAACACAAAATTCGTTCCAGAATTCATGAAAACATTTCATGTCGCACCTCAAGATATGGGTTGTTCGTCTCTTGTCGCCGCGTATAAATAGCAAAATATAAAAGATCCGCAGATTAATTGGCTCTTTTCTCACAATTGGTGATCGCTACGAGTGCCCTCATCGACTTGCACACCCGTAACGGACGATAAGGGAAAAACTTCCTCCGTTGCCAGCCGTACCATTTGTGGAACATCACCATCTTGAGGTTTCTGAATATATCTTCGAATACGATGATTCAAGCTCAATCGAATCTCTGCTTAGGGAAAAATGAGAGACTAGTGTCTTTCAGAACTATCCCGGCCACTCCTTAGACGAGCATGATTTCTCATTGCCGATCACTGCATCACAGGGTAAGTGCGCATTACGGTAGTGCTGACTCACCAGTGGCATAAATTTCTGACGAGGGACGACCACGTTAGAAGCTGACCCTTCTACTTGCAATTTCCTTTGTCTACAGATGTCGCGCTGGAGACTTCGGCACTTAGCAGCCTTATAGCATGCCCACTGGATCAAACCGTGATGACAATAACGTCAACCTTACCTTATCTGTCCGCTAGAACTGACTTTGCAAGCTGACAGCAGTCTCGCAAAATAGTACTCTGGAGATTACGTCTCTTTGTTTCTTTTCTTTGGGTTTTAAACCATAGTTCTATGCGCGTAGCAATTTTGTTGCAACATATTTCGCTCAGTCTCATATCCTACGAAAAACTGCGGCTTTATGCTCGCATTAATAGTTACTAGCCACCGCGCTGTTAATTAAGTGTAATTGATCCCCCTTAGATATAGTCCCGTTATTGACAGCCAATGATGGGCAATCCCATAGGAGCTGTGGAAGAGTCAGTTATAGATGTCGGAACGGGCAATATCGAGCGAGCGCCAAGCGTTGATGTCCATCGGTAAATGCCTTCTGAGCGTTCTATCAAAAACATGCTGGAATGAGCGAATCACCATCCACCGTCTCAAGAGAATCGAGAAATATTGTTTGGTGTTTCGACCTGATGTGGAGAGAACAAGAGACAGACGTGAGCCGGTGCTGATGTTGAGAAACGGCTTGGATTTTGAAAAGTCAAGACAAGGCAGTGATGGCCCCCCGATTCCAAAGCATGCTAGAATTAATGAAGATGGACTCATTGCAGATGCTGTTCTTGCTTACGCCGTGAGGATTTACGACGACACCGACTTACCGACTACGTATGCTCAAGCAATGGCAAGCGACGATGCAGGAAAGTAGCGTGAAGTAATGGATACTGTGTTGCGCTCACATGAAGAGAATTAAAGATGGATATTGAAAGCACAAGGAAGATCAGTCGCACAATCAGATTGAGATGGGGTTTTGCGAAGAAGCGTGATCAGAATGGCGCTATCGTGCGGAACAAGGCACGACTGGTCGCGAAAGATCTCAAGCGGAAGTATGACGTCGATTTTATTGATACGTACTCCCCGGTAGCTAACGTAAATTTGATTCGAGTAACTCTCGCATTATGCGCGGAATGCGACTATAAAATGGAGCAGCTGGATGTCGACACGGCTTTTCTCAACAGCGTGCTGACGGACAACGTTTTTATGGAAATCCCGCCTGGTGTCGACAACGCTCAAGGTTACGTGTGTCAGCTTAACAAGGCTATTGACGGATTGAAGCAAGCAGCAAGTGCCCGGAACAAGACAATATATCGTGTCTTTGTGGCGAATGGCTTCAAGAGCTGCGGAGCGGCCCAATGCGTTTATCTCAAGAGCGCAAAGAAGGTATCGTCTACGTTGGACTCTTTGTGGATGATATGATTATTGCAGCAAGAACCAGCAAAGGAGAACAATCAGGTAAGGTAAATGCTTAAGAATCCTTTCAGATAAAAATACCTGGGCAAGGCGGAGTTTATTTTGGCAATGGAAATCTGCCACGACAGATCAGCTGCGACGCTTATGATCAAGCAGACCCGATATATCGACGATGCGGTCAGTCGATTTGATCAACAATATGCCAAGTGCGTAAATAACCCGTGCGCATCAGAATTGAAGTTGTCGTCGTCACAGTCACCTACAACGGAAGATGGGCGTTCGACAATGCACACGAAGCCATATCGAACTTTGATTGGTTGTCCATTGTACATTACGACATGCACTAGACTGGACATTGCATACGTGGCTACGCAGCTTTCGCGTTTTCTGGAGAATTTGGGCTGCAACATTGGAGTGCCGCTATTCGCGTATTACGCTATCTAAAGACTACGTACCGAGCCGGATCGTATACCGAGACAGTGGGAGCGTTCGAGTTAAGGCGTACTCGGATGCAGATTGGGGCACCAACAACGATGACAGACAGTGATGATTATGATTGCAAGTGCGCCCGTAAAATTCAATTCGAAGTACCAGCGGGCTGATGCTCTCAGCTCACTTGAGGCTGAGTATATGGCTCTCATTCCGTGCATACAAGAAGGTCTTTGAACGCGAGAATGCTAAAGAACATGGGTCATAAGCAAGATGAAGGCACGTGGTGTGCAAGGAGCAATCGAATTGGCCAAAACCGCTGGATACCATGAAAGGACGAGGTTTGTGAATATCAAGCACCACTTTATTCGTGAGAATGAGCAATACGGACGATTAAAGGCTGACTGTGTTGACACGAGGTATCAGCTTGCAGATATGCTGACTAAAGCACTCAGAACCAAGATGCTGCAGTATTGCGTTAAGCTTCCGGGCTCAAGATCAATTCAGCAACCAAGCATAAACAACATTAGCGGTGAATGCGAGTGCTGAGATTGCACCGCTGAATGGCCCAACTCGGCGATTATGTGACCGCGCTCTCATACGACGATTCAAGCTCGTCAATTACGACAATTGATTACGGACGTAGTTATGGATATTATAACAGTCGTTCATTGGGTTAGATAAATTAGATTGCTTGTAGAAGCTTCTAGAAGGATCTAGAAAGATAGGTTTAGAGGTAGCAGAGATTAGCGAACTGAGGACCTTTTCACGTTGGTATTTACCTTATAATCCACAAGATCACACAGCTTTCTCAAAAATACAACAAAATGCAATAGCGCTACTGCACCGACAATGTATCAATCATCTGGCTGCGGGTGTCGACCTCTTGAGTTGCTGTTAGCATCCGCGTCATTAACCCAGTGTATTTTTTTACCCGTATTTATAGTCCAAATTACTCATATCAGCCAATACAAAGTCGCCTTTGTACCAACTCCATCACATATTGGCAAATGAGATGACCTTGATGAAGCGCTAAAATGTCTTTGAGTCAATGAAAAGTGCTGCATTACAATACATTTTGTGAAGAAGGGAAAAAATATCGATATATGTGATGAAACTTATATATTACGTTAAGCGATTGCTTAAGGTCTGAGCGCTACATTGAAAAGCCGTTTGACATCATCATTTGAGCTGTGGATATCATTAGCTATTGTTGTAAACACACCGCGAGACTCTAGTTCTTGAACTTGACCAACATATCTGACTCTAAAAGAGAGTATCAGAATATTGGCATCATTGACTTGTATAGAGTTCTAATTCAGTTTAGTTTTTGTTTCAAAATACTCCAAACTCGCGAATATCAACTATCAAATGATAAAAAAATGATGTCGTTATATCCTAAACAAATTGATTAGATATTACAAACAAAAAGCTAAAAACAGTACTGGCTGCGTCATCAAGTTAATATTGTAGAATTCAGCATATTCCTATCTATTTTTTGGCTGGCTACATCTCCTTAATTTCTCGAAATATAATAAATAAAAATGCAACAGCACTACTGCACTGACAATGCATCTATCGCTGGCTGCGGGTGTCGACCTCTTGGGTTGCCGCTAGCCTCCGCATCGTTAACCAAGTGTACGTTATCATCCGCATATATAGTCCTACTTACACATATCAACCAGTACAAAGCCCACCTTTGTAACAAAACCATCCCATAACGTCAAATGAGATGACCTTGATGAAGTGAAGAAATGTGTTTGAGTCAATGAAATTGCTGCATTTGTAATATACATTGTGAGTATTATTTCAAACTGAATATAATTTGATAAAGGATTTAGAGTCAAGTTATGTTCTTATTTTAGATTTGAGCTGTACATTGAGAACTTACTTAAAACTTCATTTGAATTACCAAAATCATTGAGCAATTGGCTGGACACGCACCACGAGCTACGAAACTAATATATAAATGGATGTTCCGGAGCGTTGGCATCGATGCATTATGTAAAATATTTTGTTTTCAAAGTCCGCGCGCTGAGGCTGATTAAAAGATGAAGAGGATCAGCAATAAGCGAAGACACTTGTGAGCGAGGGAATAAATACAAAAGTGATTCATATATTTTTGTTGAGGCTTACAATTTTATTTAATTTTGACTACACATTCTTATACGGTAATTACTTTTAGCCGTAAAACGAACGAAGTATGTTAAACCGTAGTTCGTATTAGATCGGGTTGGGTTGACACTACCTGAAACCCATAACCCTCGATTCGCCCTTAAATGCGAACTCGCTTGGATGCCGATAGCCGCTTTCATATCTTTGTGTTGTGGTCCGGATAAGCCTTTGGTCATAATGTCCGCCAACATGTTTGCCATTTTTTAATATTTAAGATGTACTTCGTCACGCTTGAGTTCATCACAAATCTGGTGATATTTGATGTCGATATGCTTAGCTCGACCGTTATTGACAGGATTCTTGGTCATCTTGGGACAGATTATATGTCTTTATAAAATCTTGCAGCAAAATTTGCACTCGCCTGCCGCATATAGAATCCTCAACAGAAACGGTGCCGATTCACCCGTTAGCTATCTTGAATCACCACCTTCAACGGCATGTACTTTGCTTTGCTAGTTGCTAGTTGACAATGACACGCTTGACTTTTTTTTGCTTCTTTAATTACTAAGCCCATCTATCAATATCAAGGCATAGCCAAAAGTTGACTCGCGATCCGTTGGGTCGCCTATCCAGTCTGCATCCGAGTATCCCTGAAAGCCGACTTCGTTAACAGGCCGAAACGAAACAATAAGACATTTTGCCTTGCGAATAGCAAAGATGCGCTAAATTGCCGTTCAGCGCTCAGCTTGTGGATTCTTTCTAAATATTAAAAGATAGCATAAAGCAAATGTAATGCCCGGCCGTGTTGCCGTCATCAGATGCATGAGAACTTCTACAGCCTTACTTAAGTCAAAGCGTAACTTGGCATGAGCCTTGAGCTGATATCCGCTGGACTTATCACTGGCTTGCAATCATCCATGCTAAATCACTTGAGAATGTCTTCTACGTATTGCCATTGTCACACTGCCGTCGCCGCTGTCTATTAACTAAATGCCCAGGAAAAACTCACATTTTCCACTGTCGGGTGTCTCAAAACGATTCTTCGAGCTAGTCTGCGTTATTATTCCGCTGTCCTCTCAGCAACCAGAATATCGTCCACATACCAGAAGTAGCACACAGTGACCAACCACAAGTTTGATGGAAATGTATGAATCAAAATTATAAGCTTGAAATCTAATCGAGCAAACTATTTTGTTAAAGGTCTCATTCCATACGCGAGAAGCTTTTTTAGCTTCATAAATTGCCTTGATGAGCTCAAGGCAATCATAAAAACTGTCAAACTAGACCTCTTCTGGTACCTGGCAGTAATAAACTTCCTTCATTACTTAATAAGAAAAGCTGTTACAACATCCAATTGACCAAATGTACCCTTAGTACATAAACAAGGCAATAATTTTTAGTGATGTCACATACTTGACAACAGGCAAAAATGTTTCCGTATATTCAGCTCCATTTTTTCCAAAGCCTTTTGCGATGAGCCGATCCTTGTAATTTTCAAATGGGTCATCGGGCCTTGCGCTTGATCTTATATACCCACTGATTCTTGATATCATATTGTCCTGACGGCAATTTTGAGGTTATAAATACTCCACAAAGTTGCAATTAATTTAGCTCCGCGTGAATTGCTCTGCACCAATGGATTGATCAGAACCTCTTACAGCATCATGATAAAAAGTTGGTCCGGATAAGTCGTATATCTAACTGCGTTTAATCTTGCACGCCAAAATGGCAAGGGAGTTAAATCATTGTTTTCGTACTTCGAAGCATGCACTTTTTGACCAGGTCTTGACTTATTCCGCACGTGATATTGCCGCTTGACTAGACGTGAGTCCATTTGTTCAGGGACACTAGCTTTATTTAGGCCTGCTGGGCGATATTATAGGCTTGGTGCTTCACTTAATTGGTTCTATTCTTGCGTTCGCAGCTTGTGTTTACCTATTTACTTGATACTTGTTGTGTATGTATAGTCGTCGCACTCAATCTCAAGTAAGTCGAAATTCGGGTTTGCTGCTTCATGGTCATCACATCTAGATAACAAAAACTTGACTTGTCAAACGTAGCATTCCAACTATTCAGCTCTTGTTGAGCCTGGATTTTATATATTCTACAAGTTCTGAACATCTTTTCATAACCCACAAACACACCAGCCCCTGAGAGTCTATGCACTCTCGAATCGGCGAAGAGCAGCGGCGGGCTGCTTGTG
>NW_020189293.1:887291-891075 GCF_900000015.1 Plasmopara halstedii
CCGTTCTATACTAAAAACAAGTACGAGTTTAGCGGGTTGCAATCCGCTTACTCCAAGAGTAATTACAACCTTAATTTAAGGCTCATCAACTCTTCTGTTTAAATTCAAAAACAGATTTTTTTATTTTTATTTGCGGCAAAGCCGCCTTATTTTAAATGTATAAATTCTCCTAAATATATATAGAGTAATCAAAATACATGTATAACTACTGACTATTCAGCCCCGTACCGTATTCTTGTTTGGGTGTGGTCACACCATGCCTATCTTATATGACACACACCCCTGTTACCATGGTATGTGTAACCTCGTTACAAAAAACGCTAACACACGCTCTCTGTTCGTGGCATGCTAACCAGGGTTGACTTACAAATAACTCGGATACGATAAGTACAATGTCACGACAATTTTGCGCTTGACAAATCAACACCACGAAGCGTACATTTTATTGGCATATGACTCAGTACGTGGGTGACGTAGTCAGCCGCGTCACATCGAAGCCTTAGCGGTAATTACAATCCAAACACCATGCAACGAGTGACGCGAGATTTTTGTGGTACATGTATCCCGCTTGCCGTTCGCAACTTGGTACTCGACTTCAGACACTTAATAAATCAATTCGTTTTCTTTGCAAAACGAGATTGACGTTATAAAGTTTTACCTCGTGCGGGGAACGCGTACCGGACAACAAGCCGTTTATATGATTTGAGAGAATCAATATGCCTTTTCGAAGCCAGGTTTGTCTTTTTCGCCAAGATTATCTTGTTATAATCTGATTTGCGCTCCAAAGTAGTCCATGTAGCTGTAACTCTGTAATTAAGCGTTGTTCACTTCTCTTCTCTGCCTTTATATCGCTACAAATGACGCCTCCGACCTGAACATTCGGGCTCACCAGTGTCCTTGGTATGCAACTTTGTTCGAGTTTTTATCCTCTCAGCACAAACAATGCATGACTGTCGCTCCCTTTAAGATCTATTACTGGATACGAGGGCTATCGCTATTGTCCGGCGCCAGACGACCGAAGCGTATACAGAAGCCGGATAATATATACGTTGTCACGACCGGCGATACTGTGTCCACACTCGTGTCCTTCACGTTCATGATAAACGCTTCCGACGTGGCACTGATTGCTACTGCCAACTTATTTATAGCCGCCATCACGTTGTGATCCAGGTCAGCGTATAACCCCACGTCGTCGCTCTTTTTCAATGCCGTCTTACCGTTGCTATTGGTGAAAGAGCATCCATCCATTCTTGACAACGTTCATCATCCGAACACTCGTCAACATCTTTGACAAAAAATTCCAATATGTTAATCAGCAGCGCTGGGTCATTGACAAGATGTCGACCGGCTACCCTGTCAGGAAATCCAGCTTCTACCGTTCACTAAGAGAGCGTCTTTTGCGGCAGCAAATGCTGACTCTTCTGAGTTGTCCTTGCTGAATGCAGTTGGGCGCTTCGAGTAGTCCCTCCTTAGATATCCAAATTGCTTGCTCTTGCGACATCGCCGCGTTCCCTTTCGCATTTCGGATATCCATTGACGACATCCTTTCCGGTGCGATACAATACCCATACTCATCAGATGTCATCTGCATCCACACAAACCGATCATTTGCTTATGTGAATGCAGCGCGCTGTCACATTTGACCACAAAAGTGTGCCTTTATTTTGGGTCTCTGTACCTGACGATGCTCAACAGTTCCAGCTAAGGTGACACGTTTGTGCCGCCATAAGAATATCTGAGTACAAGAAGCGCTCATTTGCCGATTTTATAGGATCTTTCTCAGCTTCAATCAGCTTCATTCTCTGTTATGTCGAGAGCGTTCTCTGGGGTAATAATTTGTCCACGATTGGTCAAAGATTTACGCAATCCACCAGCAACTGCTATGTTGCTGGAAGAACAGGTTAATTTTACCACGAAGACGCTCGCCATTTTTTACCGTTAAATGTCTCGACCAGGCGTAGCCTAACGCCTGCACCATCAACTTAATCTGCTCGATGAAGATCAGCGGCTACTGCTGAAATTTTGCTCTAAAGCATATTGTTGTCATCACTGTCGTCAGAGCTGCACATCCGATCTTTGATTTGCTAACCGGTCGTTCTCTCACTAAGATACAGCGGTGGCGGTTGATACGTTTGATGATATGCAGCCCATTACTGGGCGGGATACTGCAACATTGGCTATGCTGACACTCAATCGAAAAGAGACGAACCTCGTGTTTGATGGTTATTATCAAGTCTATCAAGTACAGCTTGCGCATGCGCACCTATGCCGAACTTTGAAGCGCCAATGTAGCGGGGGTGCCTTAGCTCTTATGCTTAGAGGAAGCTTTATTAAGGTCGGTGACCTTCGTTCTATACTTAGAGCCATTACGAGTGTAGCGGATCGCAATCCACATACTCCAAGAGAACTAAAACCTTAACTCAAGGCTAGTCAACTCTTCAAGATGTTAACTGTACTTTTCCATTTTATTTGTGGCAAAGCCGCCTATATCCAAACCTTTGGTTTTCCTATCTTTTTTGTTATAAAAAATGTGAAACTATTGTAATTTGATGTTTAAGTGTAGCCACACCACTTTGTGTCCCCCAGACCATTGTGTGATCACATCATCCTCTGTGACCCGCACCCTTCTTACCAGGAAACGTGAAATCCCACCTCATGCTTTGGCTTGTTACGCATACTCACTCATGCAATGCTTGATGTTACACGCTTTGGCCAAGTCAGGCTTCATGTCCGGGTAGAAAAATCGGCACGCCTCACCGTCCCACAAAGTCAACCGCCTAAGCCTGATCTGATTCTCTTTATCGCAAAACTTAATTAAAATCGTACTTTCAGTGATGTTGACTCGATGCATCCACCCTGCGCGTATCCCGGCTTTTTAGATTAGTTGACATTGACATCTCGGCTCGATCGTTTTCGCTCTCCTGATGGGTCGTTGCGTGTAATATTGGTGAGGTTCCCTCGTCGAATTATCTACAAATATCGTCTAATGCTAAGCCTCCCTCCCCTATCAGGCTTTTTAATTGTTTTAGTTTTGATCATTTTACCGTTTAATGAAATGTCAGCATATCGTGAAAGTTTAAGATCCGTGGCGCATGACGAAAGCTGTCCCTGCTGTTTCATTTTGTCAACTGCAGCATCCTAGTACTTTTTCTGCGGTTTTTATCCACCGCCACTGCCATCATGGACAACTAGCACTTTTCGTGAGTCAATACAAAGCGCTGAAGACGCGCAAGCTCGGAAAGCGAGATGGATCGCGAGTGACACCTTTTCAAAAATTCATCACACCAAAAATGACCTGGTAGAGATTTTTTGTCTGCGTAAGAAGTTGCTGCTCGCTCTCGTTACTGTTCGGCATTGAGATGGGCGGTAAACACTAAAATGATCAAAGTGATCAAGGTCGAAGAGCATATTAACTTGAGCATGCTGACCGCCTGATTCATTTTTGTTAAATGTATGTCTTCAATCACTGTGTAGAATATTGACCGGTCAAGCGTAAGCGAAGAGCATAAGACCTAGGGTCATTAATATTTAATTTTGCTGACATACTTCATAGTTTATTAAGAACATTTTGTTTTCTTGATTCAAAAGTGATATAATAAGTTTATTGATGTTGCCAGTTACTCTTTGGATAACTTGCCAGTTACTCTTTGGGTCGAAAGAAAACCCTTCCAACGTGCAGGGCGACTTTGATCACTTTGATCACTCTGATCACTTTGGTCACTTTGGTCACTTTGATCACTTTGATCACTTTGATCACTTTGATCACTTTGATCACTTTGATCAC
>NW_020189293.1:891085-897718 GCF_900000015.1 Plasmopara halstedii
GAGGGTGCATAGCTTTCCTCTATCACCTACAGTTGACACACCGTGCGTCAGGGTCGACGTCTTGCGTCTTGCAGATATCATACCGCTTCGCCGTCTCTTCTCTTTAGAGGTTTTATGTCTCAACAAGACCAGTGGGAACATGCACTCAGCGTCGTCCAGTATGAGCCCCACTTCTTGTTCCAACAGGGCCTTGATGATAGAAACAACCTCCGACAAGAAGCTGCTATTCACGCAGTTTTCGTCCAGTGAATAACGTGCCACTACTCGCGCATTAAAAGGGCCTCGCCCAAGATGCCTCGGACCTCGTCCAGCCATGCCACTATTGGCATGCCGCCACTGCTTTGAAACGTGAACAGTGCTCAGTGGATTACGTGCTACTCGACGTATATCACTGGGATCCTCGCCCTCAATGCGTTGGACCTCGTCCGACCATGGCACTCGTGGCATGAAGCCACTGTTTTGATACATGAGCAGCGCACAGTGGATAACGTGCCACTCCACGATCAGTCCACAAGCTATGCTTGGCACTCCGGTCCGATACACCTTCGTTGTTCACCAACTCGAATACTCCGATATCCAGCACATTGACCGTCTCGGTTCAGCGCTTGCGCCAATAGCGATTTCGTCTCCTAACAGAGGTGGGTTCATGACTCACCAAAGCCTCACCAGGAGAGGTGTGCTACGGCTCATGGTGTTCCAACCATGCCATACCAAGAATGAGGTCATACATTGAATCCAAGCTCAAACTTAAGCAGTATTACACAGTATCGAAGTGAAAAATCTTTACATCGAGGTCCACAGGGACCCTCGGCACAGTGACACGATTCCCCGTCCATAAGCGAACAGGGACGGTGTCAGTCAACCACACTGTCGGCGTGTCAACATACAGCCGACTTTCTTTGATCATGGAGCGTTCAGCATGATTGCCCGACGCCCCGGAATCGATAAGGATCTTTCGTGGCTTCTCGAAGCCCTTCACGGTCGCTTTTACGACCAGCAAGCCCGGCGTGTATACACGTTCCGTGTTCAAGAGTACAAAGCTCTTCGGGGCTGGGCCCTGCTGCCTTCATCCTCGTTGAAGCTCAACAGAACTCAGTACTTCTCCAGCGGGCACCCGCGCTTTTTGGATTTTCTCGTTTCTTCGCGACACACCAGAAGATTGGTAAGAAGCCGGACATCAATTCGATGAACCTTTACGCGCTTTGCGCAGAGAAAAACCAATCCGAAGGTGACGGGTGTCTCCACAGACAAAACACCGTCGAGTGTTTAACCTCACCAAGTGTTGCTCGCTTCCTACCGGCCGTTGACTTACGTAGAGAGGAGAAAAGGCGAGGTGGTATTAATTATGGCCAATAGACCTTAAACCTTCCTTAAACTGATAAGTGCCTCCAATTCTGACATAACAAAATCAAAGAATATACAACTATGCAAGATATAAAATGAATGTGAAACACACACAAAAATAGAGAGGAGGAAAGGTGGAGTGATATTTATCATCGTCAATAGGCCTGGCCTTAAACCTTCCCTTTACGAATAAGTGCCTCCAATTCTGACAAAACATAATCAATTTATATACAACTATGTAAGATATAAAGTGAATGTGAATCACACGCGAAAGTTGAGAGGAGGAAAGGTAAGGTGATATTTATTATCGTCAATAAGCCTTAAATCTTCTTTTGCCTGATAAATGTCTCCAATTCTGACAAAACAGAATCAAAGGACATACAACTATGCAAATTATAAAGTAAACGTGAAACACATCTATTATGTGGTTCGTATAACATTTATAATGGGACGATTCCCATTACATCACCCTCTCCTCTTAAGAGTCGGTTTACCCATATTTTTGTCAGACTTTCTCCAGACTTTTCTTCAACCGTTCCTCCGACTCTGAGATTCGTACATTTGTAACTCACAAGAGACGAAACACGTTGAAGACGACTTGGTTCGACGACGAGCGTACAGCAAATCGCATCTTAATCCGAGGATGCGAAGGCGTCTATGCCATCATCGAACTTGGATGATGCTCCGATTTCACATCGAACGGCGCTTTCGCACTATGAGCCAACACCTGGCATCAAATGACCAGCTTGAATTAAAGACCCATCGAAAAGCTCAGTCGTCCAGCGTAATTGCACTACCAAGAAACCGATAGTCGTCACAATTTTCAAGACCGACATGGTGGCGGCACCTTAGAGCTTAATGAATTACTAAGTCAAATAAAAGCTTGAGTAATGGCTCAAACCGCGTATTTATGCGCCATCGAGCCGATTACACGTGCTGGAGGAGACCCACAAAAGTCTAATGTACGTACCGTGCATCCAGCAATACTATGTAGATTCCATCCAAATTATGACACTCGATTCTGGTCATGGGATTATGCTACCGAATCAGCAACTAACCACCGTTTGCAAAGCGTAAGCACATCTGCTGACTTGTTATAGATATATTTGAATTGCCCGATTCACAGCGCAGGATCGGGTTTACTACGATATCAAAGATGCTCGTGAAGTTTGTGCGGTCATTAGTCGAATCGACAACGAAAGGGAGAAGAAGAGAATAGGAGGGGACGGACCGCCAAATCGTAGCGCGTCCAGTGCAAGAACAATATCGCGACAGTCGCAAAAAAGAAGACTTCGAGGATCCCGCGTATTCTCGTCTGCTGGATAACCCAGTAATTTCACCAAGAGCTCCTTCCGACTGCAGGGCATTCCGCTCCGCCATTACGTTCTCGACATAGTAGTATCGATTTCCGTGTCGATTAAGAAGCGGGAGATGTGCCCGAAGAGGGAGTCTCCTCTGCTTCTTCTGTGACTGTTCCACAATATATGTCGAATTTGTGTGGATATACTTCTCGAAGTACTTTCCAACGCAATCAGCAACCCCGACTTCCACGATCGTTCGTTTGTTTCCAACTTTCCAATGATGCTGATGATTCTGAGATGATGCAGACGTAACGACCCAAAGGATTTCGTCTTTTGACCTTCGTACAGAAGACGTGGCTCTAACGCCACCTTCAAATTAGACTGCTTTATATCCAGGTTGGAACTCTCGTCCTCGCGATAGCAGGGATTTAGGGGTCCTACGCAGAACGTTGGATGTATCCTCGGCCAGCTTGGCAGGTCGATAGCGTACGTTTTCTTATGGTATGACATAATTCGGAATGGACCGATGAAGCCAGGTAATAGCTTTGAGCTACCCAAGTTTGAAACCGCATCGTCTGATAGGATCTTAGTACTAAGTAGTACATGACCCATAATAATAGACGACATCGTTTATCTGCGTATTTCTTTTGTAATTTTATTGGCCATTGCATCTTGCACGCGTGGTCACACTTGCACAACTCATAATGAATAAGTCAAGAGCATCCTTGAACACGCGCTTCACATTCGCACTATTGATTGTATCAATTTGGGAGGCAACGGTACGCTGAGCCCCTCCTGTGAGAGGGCGCTGTTCACAAACAGTCTTTCACACAAGCTTGTGCGACGTGGAGGGAGAAGGACGGTCCCGACTTGAAGGGAAAAAGAACGACTTAAGCCCTTTAAGGCAAATTTTGCAGCTGAATAAAAATGAGTAATGGTACTCTAGCTAATACAAAACACCCCAATGGTTTCTGTAGGTCTTACAAATTGAACACTGGGCTTCTTAGTTTTATATAAGAGGTGTACTGAGGTTGAGCCTCAGCTCCAAGTGATACAAGAGCTTGGGTGTACGGGGCTTAAACTTCAAAAGCTTGAGCTTTAACTTTCGAGGGAAGTATCTAGTAGAAGGGACTGGCTTACGCCACCTTATAAGGAAAAAGACACCTCGGTCTCGTCACCAGTACAGACCCCCAAGTTTTTTTTGCATCGCACAGAATGTTTGTGACTTCATATAAGTAATCACGTATACATTTGAGAGCACCATACTGTAATCTTCTTTCATTAATTCCTACAATGCATAAAGAAGGTTCATGAATGTATGAGGGTGGGATTGTAAAATATTACACATGAAGTAAACCAGAGCCACCACTCATGGCACGAAGCCGTAATTGCTGGTGTCACAAGCCATTCAAAAAAGTCTAAAATCCAGTGGATGAATGGACCGAATAGCTCGTAACAATTTTTGCCAACGGTAACAACGAAGTCCATTCTGCGGGACATTCCGCACGAAAGCTTCTCAACACATCATCGACCTCTCGATTGGCACGTTCTGTTTGCCCGTCGTTTTTCGGGTGCACCGCTGTAGACATGTCCAAGCGAGTGCCAAGAATTCGGAAAGATTTTTTCTGAAGGTCACTCGTGGACCGTTTGTCACGATCAGAGACGATGGCCTTTGGCAACTCGTGATTGAAAAAAACGTGGTCAATGAACAAATATGCATCGATGGAATCGCTACACGGAGCGAAACGATATTGCTTGGTCCATCAACAAGGAAGAGTACCTCATTGTGGTCATCGAAACAGATGATCGTTACCCTACACACTCGTTTTGACCACGAGGGGAACACTCCGTCATGTGTCGTAAATGAAAGACGTCGATCCTTCGAAGACCAAACCCTCATGGGTGATTTTAATACCACGCTCACAAGAGCTTATAACTGCCCCAGAGACCCCATACATCCACTGGGTTCAGGCGTTTCCCGAATGCCTCGTGATATTGGTACCACGTAAATCGAGACCATACGACGAGAACCTTATTGAGGTTCGTCTCTCACGTGAACAATCACGGCGGAGGTGACCGAGTTGTTTACACTGTAACAGCGAACTTGTTATCTACGGACAGTCACCGTGCTTAGGTCCATTGGTTCCGGAAATTTGGTAGCTGTAGTCACTGCTTCCATCGGGTTGACCAATTAACCACATGCTTAATACTGACAGTATTCCGCACGCAATGCAATCATAATTGCATTTCCAGGTTGTCGGGCTCTGGCGAAAGACTTCGGGTTTAGGAAGCCCATAAGTGAGTTCCTTCTTAAATGACCATCGCTGCCTCTTGCAGTGGCTCACTTGCCATACTGGCACTAAGCCCACGGAGCGTATGTACTTTGTCATGCAACTACTGTTGTCTTGACAGTATGACAGAAACTTTGACCATTGTCGAAACGTCACATTCGGCGGAAGGAACATCGATTCCACAGCCTTTTTCTTACTCTTGCCTTGTAACAAAGTATCCAGCACGGTTGAATTCTCACGTCATCATCCAATCCTTTACACGGCCATCCAAATACGATATAGAGAATGCCGCTTTACTAAGGTCGTCACAAATTGAGCCATCGTGATAGCGATGTTTATTACTCGCTGCCAGAACGCAAGATTTTTATCTTCGTTCTCGTGAAAGCTTTTTACATTGATTTTCGCGGGATGTTCCGTGTGTACCGACAGTGTCACCAACACTTGTGGAGGAGGTGACGAAACCGGCGTCGGTGTATTCTTCAATAGAAATTCCAATAATTCTTGCTCATACACAGCAACTTTTGCTAAGCGTTGATTTTTCGCTGATTGGTCCAATTAAAGCATTTCGGAGACTGCATGATCACCGATTGAGGCTCGCGGCTTCACCACACACACCCACTGCGAGTGTGTTAGAAACAATTGTTCTACCTGCTAATCATAGGACGACCACCGCCTGTGGTGTCTCCATCATCCATCGACATTCCATCAAAGTATTCGGTGTGGAAATGAATACTAGTTTTACCATGGTAAAGGGAATTGCTCGTCTGTGTACCCACACTTTTTTTCGGAAAGCTTAGGTCAACTGACACGCTTCACCAAGTGTTGCTCGCTTCCCGCGGGCCGTTGACTTTCTTAGAAAGGAGGAAAGGTGAAGTGACATTTATTATGGCCAATAAGACTTAAACCATTTCTAAACTGATAAGTGCCTACAATTATGATAAAACATAATTAAGGAATATACAAATACGGAAAAGATATATTTAATGTTATCCACACACCTATGTAATGGGACTGATCTCATTACATAACAGAAACCGTCTGTTTGGGGGGGGTATTCAAGCGGTTGCGGCACGCAACGCGACATCCCGCGTCCAGCCTACGGTTTCGTGAAAGCGGTGGTCATCCCATTCAAAACAGATAAGAAAATTATCCCGTGACGGCAGGACAGGATATTTGGAAAGTGAAGAGAAAGTCGGCGCGACTCTTGGGCATGCGGTATAGTCAGCTGGATTTTATGTGGCAAATCTAGCTGGTTAGTAATAGGCAACGCGATGTCACTGTAGATTTTTCAATTTAAAGCTGTCAGGGAGTTTGGTGGCAAAATGTAATCACCACATTTGGAACCAAATATTGTAAAGGAAAAGATAACAGCAAGTGGTGAATGTTGAATGTTTGTGCTAATCTGGACATGACGTAAAATTGTCAAATCACCCGAAAAGCTCAATCGTCCGATGGCACAACCGTTGGGGCACATCGTGGCTATGCACGAAATATTTTCGACGATAAATTCGATCAAAATAATAAATGCGGAGACAACAGAAAACATGATATAAAGAACCGCATTAAACACTTACGAGCAGTACTCGAGTTTATGAGCTTAAATTAGCTTATCAATTATATCGACAAGTGTAGGTTTGGGGTTGACGAAATCTTTTTTCTATGCTGCTTCATTGGTAAGTAGGACCTGCATGCAGATC
>NW_020189293.1:897728-899698 GCF_900000015.1 Plasmopara halstedii
GTCCTATGCGGAGAAGAGGTGTCAGACTCATAGTCGACCACATCCTCAACGAGGCCTCTCGGCATTGAAAGCGTGCGCGGAGCGCGACGTTTGTGCTCATCAAGCCTAGGATAGACATCCCCCGGTGTCGCGGACGCACTGTCCGACATCGCACTGTCCGACATCGCACTGCGTGCGGGGGACGAAATTAGGCTCTGCCCGTGCTCGCTGTCAGAACCAGCGAGACTTGATGATTTCCGTGTCGTGGACACAGGGCTCATTGAGCAAGAAAGTTGTTAAATTCCAATAAATTGAAATGGAGTGTCTAACGGACGCGCAAGCCTCGTTGAAGCAACAATCGATTGGAACTGTGAATGCTCTCTATCTTAATGGGGGAGGGTGAAATAGGGGTTACACGAACCTTGATAACAAGGGAGGTATGTCACACGAGATGTGCATGGTGTGACCACACCCAAACAAGAACACGGTATGGGGCTAGATAGCCAGTAGTTATGCATGTATTTGGATTTTACTATATATTCAATATATTTAGGAAAATCGAAACTTTTAAATTTGGAAAAAAATCAAAATCAGTTTGGAAAATATAACCGAAGATTCAATTAGCCTTGGAAAAGAAATAATTACTCTTGGAGTAAGTGGATTGCGATCCGCTAACACATACTTGGTGCCTGTAAAGAGCGAAAGGTCGCTGACCTAAAGTACGCTTCCTCAAGCGCTTAGCTACGGCAGCCCCGCTGTATAGAACAAGTACGAGTTCAGCGTATAGCAATCCGCTTACTCCAAGAGTAATTTTTGTCTTAACCCAGGGCTAATTAACTCTTCCGTTTAAATAAAAAACTGACTTTTTCTATATGTTTATATGCGGCAAAAGGCCGCCTGATTATAAATGTAGAGAATTTCTATAGTAAAATCTAAATACATGCATAACTACTGGCTATTAAACCACGTACCGTATTCTGGTTGCGGTCACACCATGCCCATCTCGTGTGACACACACCCCTGTTGCCAGGGTACATGTCACCCCATTACAATTTGCCTCAGGCGACGAAGTCGATGGCAGCAAAGTGACGCCCTTGGTGACAATACAGAGCAAAGATTTGCCTATTCAGGGAAGCATGGTGTAATGGTTGTAGATTGAAGCAAGGCATGGATTTACAATGGATTACTGATTTTATGGATGGAGCCATGCAAGGGATTTTTGCAGGGACTACATTTCGAATGATGTCGAAAACTGTATAACCATAAGAAAGTATTACAGCTGGTATTTCTAGAGGAATGAGGTCATGTGCTTAAGCTGGCAAAGTCAAAATCTACAATTCATTTACAGGTACCCTGTCACCTTTAATTGAGGGTTGGATGAAATCTGGCAACATTGACCGTACTTCGAAACCTCCGAAAGCATATATAACTTGCAAAATTGGCTGGCGGCGAGATGTCCCCGAAAACGCGATTTGAAAATCTTGTCTCCAGGCACGGCTTTCATAACAATCTCAGAAAATGGCCAATTTTCCCGGCACGATATTAATGGGTTGCGATTCATAGAACTACAGATAGCAGCAAACCAAAATGAATTTGTGGAGAAAATTGAAATACAAGACCACGAAGTCGAGGCTTTTTGCTTTTGGACAACGGGAGTTAGAGCACCCTTTTCCTTTTCTTTAGTATGGGTACAACACCATTACGACGACTATTACAAATTACGACAACGGATATGGCGACAAAAGCTCAAGCGATGGCCCCGACTTCTACTCGTTATACAGATATATATGATTAGAAACGACACCCCTTTTTAGGAGTCGTGTAAGCCATGTCAAGCATGTGCTGTAGGGTTTTATTCATTACACTCTAACCCCCCTCTACCCGGCCCGGGGATTGAACCCTATCGTAATACAGATAGATATGATTACCCTTTTAAGGAGTCGTGTAAGCCATGTCAAGCACGTGCTGTAGGGTTTTATTCATTACACTCT